>NW_016823461.1:150847-211111 GCF_001698545.2 Rhinopithecus bieti
GTATGTTTATTGTGGCACTATTCACAATAGCAAAGACTTGGAATCAACCCAAATGTCCATCAGTGACAGACTGGATTAAGAAATGTGGCACATATACACCATGGAATACTATGCAGCCATAAAAAAGGATGAGTTTGTGTCCTTTGTAGGGACATGGATGCAGCTGGAAACCATCATTCTCAGCAAACTATCGCAAGAAGAGAAAACCAAACACCGCATGTTCTCACTCATAGGTGGGAACTGAACAATGAGATCACTTGGACTCGAGAATGGGAACATCACACACCGGGGCCTATCATGGGGAGGGGGAAGGGGGGAGGGATTGCATTGGGAGTTATACTTGATGTAAATGACGAGTTGATGGGTGCTGACGAGTTGATGGGTGCAGCACACCAACATGGCACAAGTATACATATGTAACAAACTTGCACATTATGCATATGTACCCTAGAACTTAAAGTATAATAAAAAAAAAGACAAAAAAAAGAAAAAATGGAAAATACTTTATTCTCGCAGAAACTATCTCTGTGTTCTAATATATTAAATTGTTGTTTTTATTCTATACATTTAATGTTAACTATATTCCACATATAATGATACACAATATATAAATATTACTTTAAATTACTATTATTGTGTTTATAGCAAATATCTTGGTCTGAGATAATTAGAAATATAAATAAACTTTAATATAATTCCAAGATTACAAGTCAATTAAATGTTAGAATCGTGGATACTCTTTACTAGTGTTATATTACTTTAGCTGTTTATTTACTCTCTTTACAAACACTACAAGTTAGCAGTTTCTTCAGTCAAAATTTCCCTGTGACTATCATCTCTGTGCTTATTTTAACTGTTTTCCACTGCCATAGATGACCCAACCTGAGATTTCTATTAATGCCTTCTGTATCTGGCATATAGCCTATGTTGGAACACTTTTCTGTATGACCCACTAGGTTTCTCTTCCACTCACTGTGGCTTACCTGTGCCCTTGTTTCAGAAATAAATTTTTCATCCCTTTTTCTGAGAAAATGTCTTAGATATGACTGTTAGAAGCTCAGAATTTGATGTGCAATAACTGAGTAGAAACTTATATATTCCAGTCTCCATGTGCTTCTCAATATCTTCGGAGGAAGTATCACCATGATATTTTCAATGGTTCCATAACATTCATACCTATAACATTCACTCTTGTTGGCATCCTGGGACTGGAGGCAGAACATATATGGATATCCATCCCCTTCTGCCTGATATACACCATCATCTTTCTGGGAAATGGCATCATTCTTCACATCATCCGAATTGATTCTTTCTTGCACCAACCCATGTACTACTTTCTGGCCGTGTTGGCCTTTGCTGAACTTGGTGTCTTTGCTTCCACCATGCCCACTGTGTTAAACATATTCCTCTTTGGCATTAACGATATCAGTTTTGGTGATTGTCTGCTCCAGATGTTTTCTATGCATTCTTTCACTCTCATAGAGTCAGGTGTCCTTCTGGCAATGTCAGTGGATCGCTTTGTGGCCATCTACAGCCCACTGCGCTACACAACCATCCTGACAATTGCCCACATTACTGGGATGGGTGCCGCCATTGCCTTGAGAAGTGTAATGCTTATGCTCCCAATGCTCTTTCTCCTGAGGCATCTGCCTTTCTGTGGCCACAATACCCTCACACTCTTATTGCCTCTACTCAGATCTGATCAAATTGCCCTGTGGAGACACATGCCCTGATAGCATCCTGGGTCTATTTGTCATTACCTTCACATTTGGACTGGACTCATTGTTCGTTGTGGTTTCTTATGTGCTGATTCTTCATACAGTACTGGAAATAGCTTCTGGAGCAGGGTGGTGGCAGACACTCAACACATGTGTGTAGCACATATGTGCTGTGCTTGTGTACTATGTGCCCATGATCAGCCTCTCCCTGATGCACTGCTTTGGATGGCATTCACCTCCACTTCTCCAGACTGTCATGGCCAATGCTTACCTCTTCTTTCCTCCTGTGGTCAACTCCGTTGTCTATAGCATCAAAACCAAAGAAATTCGCAACAGCATTGTTTGTACACTATCCAGGAAGAGGGGTGAGTTCTAATGGAGACATATGATACCCTGAAAGTACATGCACTTAGAACAGGCTTATTACCTGAATATTAGTAGCTTTGCAGATATGAAAAATTCCATGGCTTATTATTGCTTGTTAATGAGCTTTAATATTTTGTAGATTGAGAAAAAAAAAAACAGTTTTACATATTTCCCTGAGAATAGGAAATGGCATTGCTCTGAAATAAAATTATGGAAGGAGGCATAAAACCCAGGCTTTGACCTGGTGATGACACACTTTGTGTGCTGAATCCTTGAATACTCATTTCAGTGACAGTTGGTTCTTGGAATATGTAGAAAGAGTCTTGGGGAGGTTTATGTTTCTGGGTATATTAAAATTAGTGATACATATTTGTGAAGGAAAATAATCAGGACACAAATGAGTACATATTGTATTATTTGTATGGTTTCAGAACATGTACATCTAATTTAATGTCAAAAAATCAGAACACTGCTTACCTTTGATGGATGTAAAGATGGAAGAATGGGGAGAGACATGAGGCAATTTCTGGGGAGATGGAAATATTTTGTTGTGTTAGGGACGTGGTGACATGGTTTTGTCAATTTGTCAAAATGGTACAGCTAAGATTTGCACATTTCAAGGTGCATCAATTTTACCTCAAAACTTCTGAATGATAGTAATAACAAAAAGGAAAATAGTAATAATAATATAGATGATTAAATTGCATAGTGAATAGAAGTGTAGAAAATACAACAATGTTGTAATGATGATAATTGTTGAAGTTGTGTCATGGGTACCTGGAAATTCATTATAATATTCTGTTTACTTTGTATAGTTTACAATTTCTGTAATAAAAAGATCCTTAAAAAAGTATACTCAATCTGCCAGTGTTAAATCTTCATTGAACATGCAGTATGAAGCAGAGACAACTTTTAACTGGTCAGGAGAAAACTGTTTGGCTTTAGAAAACTAATTTACTTTTAATGAGTTCAATACTAGAAAGAAAAAAAAAAACACAACCATTTGAAAATATTGTTTTAGAAGAAAATAATTAAAAGCAGAAAAGTAAGGCCTACTCCTGTAATAGTCTTCGGTGACATGAGTCGCTCAGCAGTAGACATGCTTCTGACAAACAGAAAGGTAGGGAGGACAAAAAGAATTCTAGAAAATCCCTCAGACAGGGATTGCAGAGCCCAACTTTTTGTTTTCTACAGATAATTTTGAATTTCCATGAACCATAATGAATATCCTAACAAACCACACAGTCTTGAGTGATTACCAGTCAACCAATTAATTAATAGAAGGTTTGGTCAAATAAAAATATGTATAAGGTAATGAGTGGCATGATTTATATTTTTTTCTGTTTTCATCTAATTTACTCAATTTATGGACTTTAAAAAAATTTTAATGAATGAAACACCTTTGAAAGTGTTCAATATAGTAAAGTCATAAAAACAAGATGGGATTTTTTTAAAATTCTCAAAATTTATTCCTTAACAATAATTATTGGTAACCTCCATGACAGTCCTGTAAGTTAGACAGTACTATTATTCTTATGGTATACATGAAAAGACTAACAGATAAGTTACGTAACTTTATCAAGTTCACAAAATGGAAAAGTTGTACACCCAAGAGCCAAGTCCTCAGTGAGATGTTATACACTTGAAACAGATGTACCTCGTTCGAATCTTAGCTATCTTGCTATTAATAATTGTGGGATCTTGCTAGTAGTATGACCTGATTGAATTTAATTTATTCATTTATAAAAGGATAACAAAATAAAATTCAGCTTTTATGGTCTTGAAGATTAAATGAAATGGTGCATACGAAGCAATTAGCATAGTTCCTAGTAAAATTTGCTCAAGAAGTAATTATATTTTATTAAGTAATTAGTTTTTTACCAAGTCTGACTAAAATACGTGAATACAGCCAAATTTCACAGTTCCTGATAGTCTCTCTAGATCCTAATTTTATGCTCAAGTACATCAAAATTAAAGTCATAAATTCCTCTGACATGAACTATACCATACTAAGTGATTTATATAGATTAGCTCATTTAATGCACAGAACAAATACATGAGGAAATTATCAGTTTGTCTACATGTTACAAACGTAGAAACAGAAACAGAGAAGTCAAGTTATCACGTCCCAAGTCAAAGAGTTAGTAAGTGGCAGAATCACAATTCAAAACCAGACAATCCAACTAAAAACCTGATTCCTTAGCCCACCACATCATCAGTGATGGGCTTAACTTAAGATTCAAATTGGACTTTAAAATTGGAATCTGAAGAACATCAAGCAATTCTGTAAACCATTTTCTTCTTTGAGACTCACGAGGACAAAATTCACTCACCTCTGTTTTCTCTAGTTATGGTTATGTCTTGATAATGTATAAATGATTTCTCAAGAGAATCTTTATAAAATGGGCCTTCACTCACATTAGTTTAACTGCTTAGGTACTGATTCTCTTCTACTTCCTCAACCCACACTTTTAGAAATATCATCTAAGATTACATCGGTCAAATTTTCTTATGCTTGCAATAAGTAAGAATTTTTTCAAGTCAGCAACTTAACTTCACTTACTATGTTTTATTACATATTATTCATTCTAAGTGTAGTCCTAGATATAGTAGGGTACTACTTCAAGACATCAGGTCAAGGGCAAAAAGATGATTCTAAAAGCAGAAGAGATGAGAAACAAATAGCATATAAAGGAGCTCCAAATCCTGTGACAACTAACTTCTCAACAGCAATCACGCAATCCAGGAGAGAGTAGAATGAAATTTTCAAAGTGCTCAGAGATAAAAGAAAACTGACATTCAAGAATATTGTACACAGTAAAACTGTTATTCAAATATAAACAATATATAAAGTCTTTCCCAGACAAACAAAAGTTGAGAGAATTCACCAACACCAGACCCATCTTGCAAAAAATGCTAAAGGGAGTTATGCAATCTGAAACAAAAAGGACATTAACATGCAAAAGAAAACTTTGCAAAGTATGAAACCCACTGTAAAATTAAGTACATATAGAAACCTAGAATACCCCATTACTATATTCGTGGTGTGCAGTCCACACATAACTCTAGTATGAAACTCAAAAAGCAAATCTTTCAAAAACAGTAATTGCTATAACAACCTTTTAAGATGTAGGTAATATAAAATATGTAAACTGAGGCAATTAAAAGTCAAAATGTGGGGGTGGGGTGGAGTTAAAGTGTAAAATTTTTTTGCCTGTTTTTGCCCTTGTTTATATTTCTTTATTTGTGATCTAAATAATTTGTCATCTCTTTAAAATAACTTGCTATATTTATGTTTCTTGAAAGCCCCATGGTAACCACAGCACAAAAACCTATAATAGATTAACTAAAAAAAAAAACAATAAATTAAAATATACTACCAGAAATAATCATACAACCACAAAGGAAAAAAAGGAAGAGAGGAGTCTCCATAGAGCCAAAAATAGGAAAAAAACAAACAAGCAAACAAACAAACAAAAAAAAAACAGAAAGAAAAAAAGGAAATCCTTACTTAATAACAACACTGAGTGTAAATAGTCTCAGTTCCCCAATTAAAAGTCATAGAACGATAAACGGATAAAGAAATAATATCCAACTATACGCTATCTTCAAGAAACCCACTTCACCTATAAAGGCACACATAAATGAAAGCAAAGGGTTGGAAAAAAATTCCATGTAACTGGAAACCAAAAAGTGCAGTAGTAATTGTACTTAAATCAGATAAAATAGACCACAAATTTAAAAACTATAAGAAAAGATAAGGAGGGCCACTGTATAATAATAAAGGAGTCAATCCAGCAAGAGGATACAATTATAAATATTGATGTACCCAACATCAAAGCTCCCAGGTAAATAAGGCAAACATTAATAGTCCTAAAGGGAGAGATAGACTGCAATACAATAATAGTAGGAGACTTTAAACACCTCACTCTCAGTAATGAACAGATCAGCCAGACTAAAAATCAACAAATAAACAACAGTCAATGTATGCACTATATCTAATAGACCTAACTGACATTAACAGAACATGTCACCCAACTGCTGCAGAAGATACATTTTTTTAAAGCAGCATGTACAATATTTTCCTAAATAAGGCCATATGTTAGGCCACAAGGTAAGTCTGGACAAAGTTTTCAGAAGTAGCAATTTTATCAAGTATATTTTCTGACCACATTGGAATAAAAACTAGAAGTGAATAACAAGAGGATCATCAGAAAATACAGAAACATATGGAAATTAAACTGTATGCTCCTGAATAACCAATGAGTCACTAAAGAAATTAAGAAGGAAATTTTAAAACTTCTTGAAACAAGTGAAAATGGAAATACAACATACCAAAATCTATAGGATATGGCAAAAGCAGTACTTAGAGGGAAGTTTATAGCAATAAACACCTATATCTAAAAAAGTAGAAAGGCTTCAAATAAGCAACCGATGTGCCTCGAGGAAACAGGAAAGCAAGAACAAACCAAATGCAAATTAACAGGAGGGAAGAAACAATAAATATCAGAGAAGAAACAAATGAAATTGAGACCAAAAAAGTACAGAAAATCAATAAAACGAACGGTTGTTTTTTTGGAAAGGTAAACAAAATCAGCAAAACTTTAAGAAAAAAAAGACTCAAAATCAGAAATGAAAAAGAGGATATAACAACTGAGACCTCAGAAATACAAAGACTCAATAGAGACTATTATGAACAGCTGTATTACAACAATTGGAAAATCTAGAAGAAATGGATAAATTCCTGGACACACAGAGCCTAGCAAGACTGAAGCGTGAAGAAATAGGAAACCTCAACAGAACAGTAATGAATAACAAGATTAAAGTTGTAATATAAAGTTTCCTATTAAAAAAAAACCCCAGGATTTGATGGGCTACCAAATATTTAAAGTAGAACTAATACTAATCCTACTCAAATTCCTCAAACAAACAAACAAAAACTGAAAAGAAGGGCCTCCTTCTAAACTTATTCTGTGAGGCCAGCATTACTCTAATATACCCAAACCAGACCAGGACACAGCAACAACAAATGCACCTCAAAGGAGGTACAGAAGAATCATACCTCAAAATAATAAAGACCATATAGGACAAAGCAATTGCTAACATCATACTGAACACAGAAACATTGAAGGCCTTTCCTCTTAAAGACTGAAACAAGGCAAGAACGCTCACTTTCACTGCCATTATTTAACGTAATATTGAAAGTCTTGGGCAGAGAAATTCAGCAAGAGAAAGAAATAAAGGGCATTCAAATTGGAAAGGAAGAAGTTAAATTAGCCTAGTTTGTAGAGGACATGATCTTATATTTAGAAAAAACCTAAAAACTTCACTAAATACTATTAAAACTGATTTTAAAAAATCAATAAAGTTACAGGATATGAAATAAAATACAAAATCTGTAGTGTTTCATATATAAAAGTAAATAATCTGTAAAAAAATCAATAAAACAATCTTATTTATAATAGCAATAAAAATATAAGATACCTAGGAGTCAATCTAACCCAAGAAGCAAAAGATCTCTATAAGAAAAACTACAAAACTCTGGTGAAAGAAATAGAAGAGGACACACAAACAAAATGGAATGATATTCCATGCTCATGAACTAGAAGAATTAATATTAAAATGACAATACTACCCAAAGCAATGTACAGATTCAGTGCAATTTCTGTCACAATACCAATGGCATTCACAGAAATAAAAAAAACAATCCTAATATTTGTATGGAACCACAAGAGATCCCCAACAGCTAAAGCAATCCTAAGCAAAAAGAACAAAACCAAAGCTATCACACTATATGACTTCAGAATCTACTACAAAGCTACAGTAGTCAAACAGCATAGTACTGCATAAAGACAGACACACAGCCCAATGGAGCAGCATAGAGAACTCAGATACAAATCCAGGCACTTAACAATCAAGTCATCTTTGACAAAGTCATCAAGAACATAAAAAGAGGAACAAACGGGCTGGGCACAGTGGCTCACACCTGTAATCCCAGCACTTCGTGAGGCTGAGGTGAGTGGAACACGAGGTCAGGAGTTCGAGACCAACCTGACCAACATGGTGAAACTCCATCTCTACTAAAAATACAAAAATCAGCCAGGCATGGTGGGGAGCTCCTGTAATCCCAGCTACTCAGGAGGCTGAGGCAGGAGAATCGCTTGTACCTGGGAGGCAGAAGTTGCAGTGAGTCGAGATCGTGCCCCCACTGCACTCCAGCCTGGGCAACAGAGTGAGATTCCACCTCAATAAAAAAAAAAAAAAAAAAAAGATACAAACAGTCTTTTCAAGGAACAGTGCTAGGAAAACTGGATATCCATATGCAAAAGAGTAAAATCAGACCCCTATCTCTCACTATACACAAAAATCAAATCAAGGTGGATTAAACACTTGAATCTAAGACCTGAAACTGTGAAACTACTGGAAGAAAACA
Organism: Rhinopithecus bieti; assembly: GCF_001698545.2. Classification (NCBI taxonomy): domain Eukaryota; kingdom Metazoa; phylum Chordata; class Mammalia; order Primates; family Cercopithecidae; genus Rhinopithecus; species Rhinopithecus bieti. Next base: position 159,365 of record NW_016823461.1, read on the forward strand.
GTGGAGGAATCCTCCAGAGCATTCATTGATTTGGGCAAATACTGTCTATGAGACTTCAAAAGCACAAATAACCAAAACAAAAATAGACATTGGGATTGTTTCAAGATCTGCACAGCAAAGGAAATAATCAATAAAGCGAAGAGACAACCCACAGTATGGGAGAAAATATTTGCAAACTATATATTTTACAAGGGATTAATAACCAGAATATGCAAAAAACTCAATCAACTCAATAGAAAATAAATAAATAAATAAAAAATGGCCAAAAAATCTGAATAGATATTTCTCAAAAGAAGCCATACAAATGGCCCAGAGGTATTTGAAAAAATGTTTAGTATCACTAATCACCAGATAAACCAAAACCACAATGTGGTATAATCTCACCTTAGTTAAAATAGCTTATAACAAAACAACAGGAAATAACAGATGCTTGTGTGGATGTGGACAAAGTGAAACCCTTTTACACTGTTGGTGGAAATATAAATTGGTATAGCAATGATAAAGGACAGTATGGAGATTTCTCAAAAATTTAAAGTAGGACTAACACATGATCCAGCAATATCACTCCTAGGTAAAAGAGGAAATTAGTATGTCGAAGATATATCAGTACTCCCATGTTTATTATAGCACTATTCACAAATGCCATGATTTGAAAGCAACCTATGTATTTGTCAACAGATAAATGGATAAAGAAAAAAATATATATATATACACACACACACACACAATGGAATATTATTTAACCATAAAAAAGAATAAAATATTATCAATTACAGTAACACAAATGGTACTGAAAGCAATTATGTTAAGTGAAATAAGCCAAGCACAGAAAGAAAAATATCACATTTTCTAACTCATGTGTGGAAGCTAAAAATGTGGATCTTATGAAGACAGAGAGTAGACTGGTAGTTACCAGAGGCTGGAGGGAAGAGAAGAAGGAGAAATGAAGTGGAAAAAAAAACTCCCACTCTCTCTCTCTCTTTCTGTGTGTGTGTGTGTATGTGTGCATATGTGTGTATGTGTGTGTATATATATATAAAAACGTGTATATGTATGTGTATATATATAAATTTGTATATCTATATATGTATGTATTACCACTGAACTGTACACTTAAAAATGGTAAAGATGGGCTGGGCGTGGTGGCCCATGCCTGTAATCTCAGCACTTTGGGAGGCCAAGGCAGGTGGATTACGAGGTCAGTAGTTTGAGACCAGCCTTACCAACATGGTGAAACCCTGTCTCTACTAAAAATACAAAAACTTAGCCGGGCATGGTGGAAGGCGCCTGTAATCCCAGCTACTCAGGAGGCTTGGGCAGGAGAATCGCTTGAACCTGGGGGCGGAGGTTGCAGTGAGCCAAGATCGTACCACTGCACTCCGGCCTGGATGACAGAGAGAGACTCTGCCTCAAGGAAAAAAAAAAGTAAAGATGGTCAATGACATATGTATATTTTACCTTAATAAAAATAAATTTAAAAAATATTCAGTAGACTAGCTAAAAAAAATCTAGAGATAGGTATTGATTCATATGTAAAAGTCTTCCAATATTTACAAGAAAATGAAAAAAAAAATCCTTGAATTAAGTGTAGAACTCACTGACAGTGTTTCAAAGGATTGACATATGAACTAAAATGTGGACAGTACATTCTGTTCCTACGTACTTGGAACACAGGGAGAAAATCTGGGCTGGAAATATTGTTATAGGAGTTAGCACATGAAGGTGACAACTAAATTATTTGGAGTAGATGGAGTCACTAGCACATATGAATAGTTTTAGAATGAAATGACCCAGGATAGAATTTTGGAGAGCCCCCAAATTTAAATAAAATCAGTATAAGAGAAGAGGAAGAAACCAAATGGTATACTAGTCTAAATTGTTTCTTAGTGACAAAAGAATAACCTGAATATTAGATTAGCTGCCTATATGCTCTCTAAATCAATTTCATCCAACATGCAGCAGTACCGTTGTTTTATGCTCCTTCACAGAGGAAATTCTGGAAAGAGCACATAGGGTTCCTTGCCTTTTCATCTGTATTCCTTATTCTCCTGGAAATTCACTATAAATATTCTCCACCATTAGTACGCTTCCTAAATTTGCCAATGTCTAAACATTATATGAAGTGTCTCTTAGCTACATTAAAGAAAGCCTAGAAACCAGGTGTAAAATGTCAAGGAGGATAGTGTCATATGCATAAGTCTTGCTTAGAATTTATCAGATACTTATGTGATAAATGAAATTTTAATGCATAATCCCATTTTACTAATAATGTAAAGGTAAGACTATTTATAATTTTTTTCATTTCATTCAGAGTATATAACATTATCTCCCTCATATATAGTAGGAATATAATGATTGTTTTTTTTGAAAGAAAAAGAAGGAAGGAAAGTAAGAAGGAAGAAAGAGAGAAAAGAGAAAATGGATGCAAGTTAACTCAAATGTTCAACAAGCTGCTTCCAGCTTTAAATTTGTAGGACTTAGAAATGTCCATTATAATTTGTCACTGTAAGAATGTTACATAATTTACTAAAAGATAAAAAAAAATTCAATGAAATAAAATGGGAAGAATGAGACTGAAGAAGACTGAGGAGGTAATTGTGTGATAAAAGTAGTTATGAACACAGATTTTCTTTTCTGAAAAAAAGAGAAAACCTTGCCTCAGTGAAAGTGTCACCAAGATATTTATTTAAATAGAATGGAATTGGCATAGAAACATGTTTGCATTTAAATGGGCTTTAGAATTTTGCAAATAGAAATGGCAGAAAAGGAACATAGCTTGTAAAAAAAAAAATGCATATCAATTATTCTGCATTTAGCCTGAGGGAAAAGAGAAGAAGAGAGATAGGAGATTTCTGCAAGTGTAGAAATAACTACGAGGATATTAGGTGCCAATGAACCCAAGAGGGCTGACTTAAAATTTGCTGGGTTCCTTGTGGTTTTGGCTATTAACTAGGAAATCCCTCATTTCATGCTCATAACTCTTCCTACTTCGCCACACATTCATAAAGTAACATTAAATTGGTGGCTAGCAACTTTTTTTTTATCCAATTTGAGCTCAACAAATTTATCCCGTGTTTCGAATGCCACAGACCTTTTGAATGCCACTTTGAGTTTTACTGGGGATGAGCACACAAAATGGTCTCAGACAGACTTCCAGAAGACGAAGAGTGTCCGTATTAGAGATAAATGAAAAGTGTAAAAAGTCATATGCAAAATGTCCACAGTATATTATATTGGCACATATCCCAGCACCGAATGGAGTAAAATTTATGACATTAGCTGGATGCTGTTACACAGAGTGCAGACAGAAAGTACAGCCATCACAGAACCCGCAGCTTAAGGGAAGGTGACTGGAATCACTGGAGAAGAAAAATTGGTGAGTGATGAATGAAAATGTTATGAAAAATGGACAATATTCTTCAGGTATTTGGTAAGAGTAAAACCAGGTCTCAATAATAATTGAGGAGTAAGTCTCATGAATTCCAAGTTTCCCCCATAATTTAATTGCCAGCTTCTCCAATAACAATCACCCTATCCAACTAACCAGGAACTTACATACACCACCACCTGCAACCCTGCTATCTGTGCCTGTCAGGTAGTCCTCACATGTCAGCTCTTTAATCTTGAATAAGTCAGACATTGTGATTGCCCTTAAAGGATTCTTATTCCAATTGTGATTATCTTTGGAGAAGAAAAAATTTGCCCTATTAGAAAAAGCCAGTGACTTACGGATGGGAGTGTCATAAAACTAAGCACTGAGGATCAAATCTATGGAAATCACAGTATTTAATTGACCTACAAATTTACAGTAAATATATGTTAGCTGATACAACCTCCCTGTCATGAAATGTCCTCTGCTGATTTGGTTCTTTGATTTGAAGTTCAGCAACAGTTGAACATTTGTTGTTGAACATTTGAGTAAACTTGTATCCCTTTCCTCTTTTCTCTTTCTTCCTTGTTACTTTCCTTCCTTCTTTTTCTTTCAAAAAACAGCAGCTTTTTCTTTCAAAGAAGAGTTGCTTCCTGAATTTCGAGTATATTGGTGACATTAAGTATGTAGTTAGCTCATTCATGAGCTTGCTGAGATAAAGCAATTTTATTGAAATGTCTAGGAAAGAATGAAGTAACTTAACCCTACTTTTCACTGAATCACAAACATTTCTCTAATGTATAGCTTAAAACGTACTGATCCAAAATATGTAATTTTTAGAAAATAACTATTTTGATCAGAGAACTTTTATATAAAGCATAAGAACCCAGGTTTTTCAGAAAATTCAGTCATCAGTGAAATTGAAAAGTGACTAAATTTTCTTCAGTTATTCATAGTGCTTTTCTCAATTTTAGTATCCTCAAGTTTGTCCTGTCTTCCCTGTCTAGTTCTGCATTTGACTTCTTCTAAGAAATCTGTCCTTTAGCTTTTTTAATTTTACTAATTTCTTATGTCAGAGCTCACAAAATTATATAAGCATCTCACTTACCTATATTTCATTAAGAACTAATGAACCTTCATTGGGTCATATTATGCTAATTATGACTCTCAACAGTTTAAAACCAAGAAACTGGACTTTATTCTGGCTAAATGATCCATTTGTCCTTATTCATGATCTGTGGTTTATCAGGAGCAAGTCCTCTTGCTGCATGCATTGTTGCTGCTCATCTTGTCCCTTAGCAGTTCCTTCTCTCTAGGTATTCTATAAAGTGTACTACAGAATTTTTAAACTCACAACATTTCAAGAATCTCAGCTGTTAAAAATATATAGGAAAAGTATAATTCCCTTTAACTTTAAAGAAATTTAAAAGCAACCAGGAGATTTGGCCCAGATTTGTCAAAAGTATAAGGACTTCTATACCTTCTAAAACACTCTCTTTACATTCTTCTGAATATAAAAAGAAATATATTATGTTCTTGGGTGTCAATTATTTCTACCTCTATTCTCTTTCTTTGGGAATCTTTTACACCAATGTACTGGTCAGAGTCTGATAATCTGCTGGTCTAAAATGTTCTTAACTTAAAGAAAATTGGAAATAGTTAAATACTAGAGGAATAGCTGAAATGTGAAATATGGAGAAGTTTATTACACTAATTAAAGTGCAATACCCAATAAAAATAAATTTCTATGTATTTTTTTGTCCACAGGTCTAGAAAGAAATAACAGACAGGCCAGTGGTCCAATCCCCTGTCCAGGTGATTTTGCTGGTTCTAATGTATTTGGATTGCCATGTGCATAATGTCCTATTATGCCACAGTGCCTGTGAATGCCCTACCTGAAAACAGTGATGTATCTCCATGAATCCATCTTTTCCTTTCAAAACTGTGAATAAGATGGATGATTTTAGAGTTCTACCCAAATCAGACAGACTCAATATAATGACTTTGGATAAAATCAGAAAGCAGAAGGGGAACAATAACACTGACTGAGAAACTTCTTTTGTTTGCATCAGGAGGCCCAAGGACACTATGTCCATTTCCAACATCACAGTCTACATGCCCTCTGTGTTGACACTAATAGGGATCCCAGGCCTAGAATCTGTGCAGTGCTGGATTGGGATCCATTCCGTGACATTTATCTCATTGCTATGATTGGAAATTCCCTTCTTCTGATCATCATCAAATCTGAGCGTAGTCTCCATGAGCCCTTGTGCATATTCTTAGGCATACTAGGAGCTACAGATATTGCACTTGCTAGCAGCATTATGCCCAAGATGCTTGGAATATTCTGGTTTAACGTGCCTGAAATCTATTTTGATTCCTGCTTGCTTCAAATGTGGTTCATCCACACATTTCAGTGCATAGAGTCAGGCATCCTGATGGCCATGGCCCTGGATCGTTATGTGGCCATCTGTTATCCACTAAGACATGCCATCATCTTCACCCATCAGCTTGTCATTCAGATAGGAACTATGGTCGTACTCAGGGCTGCTATTCTTGTAGCCCCATGCCTAGTACTGATAAAGTGCCGGTTTCAATTGTACCACACAACAGTCATCCCCCACTCCTACTGTGAGCATATGGCCATTGTGAAACTAGCTGCAGCAAATGTTCAAGTCAACAAAATCTATGGTTTGTTTGTGGCCTTCACTGTTGCAGGATTTGACCTCACATTCATCACATTGTCCTACATCCAGATATTTATCACAGTGTTTCGTTTGCCCCAGAAGGAGGCTAGGTTTAAAGCATTCAATACCTGCATTGCTCACATCTGTGTCTTCCTCCAGTTCTACCTCCTTGCCTTCTTCTCCTTCTTCACGCATGGGTTTGGGTCTCACATCCCCCCTTATATCCATATTCTCTTTTCTAGCATTTACTTGCTGGTCCCTCCATTTCTCAATCCACTTGTCTATGGTGCAAAGACCACGCAGATTCTCATTCATGTGGTAAAAATGTTCTGTTCATAAAATCCACCTTAATTAATGCCCACATGCTTCCTTCTTTTGCAATAGTAACCATATCAAAACAAAACAAAAATACATATTATTTGAGATGCTTGGTTTGTGAAATCTGCCAGCATAATAGCTGGTTTTAGATCATCATAGCATATCAATCAATGGGGTTGTAAATTCTACCTGACTAATGAAATTGAGAAGTGTGAAGACTAAAGTGGTGAATACATGCTATTTGTTTTTTCTCTTTTATTCTTTAGCCCCTGGTTGAGTTATTCCTCTAAGAATATTTCTCCAGGAGGATTTATAAATTATGCCTTTGTCACTGAATTTAAATGCACCTAAGTCTCGTTGTTCTGAAACGTCCAGGTACTCAATGAAAACAAGTTGTTGACTCTCATTTTCTCCATTATCCTTGCCTTAAAAAAAAAAAAATCAAAGGAAGTACATGTTAATGGTGTTCTTATCAAAGAAAACCTTATGAATATCAAGAGACAATAAAGCCTAAAAATTTAAATACATTTTCAGAGTCATGCAGGGAATTACAGGCACAAAATTAGAACCAGTTGTTGAATTTGACACAGCAATGTGTTTTTTTTTTGTTATTGTTTGTTTTTTTGCTAACCCCAAAATTTACTTCTTTATTAATTCATTGTTTTATCAAAAACCTACAATATTATAAATACTATACTACAGAATTGTGACATAATAGTAAATTTGGTACAGTGAGTAGTTCTCATGAGTTTGTACCTATGTAATTCTGGAAAAGAGAGACTGAAAGGAAAAGAGGTGGGGGATGGGCCAGCAGGGGAAAGAAGGAAGAAATAACAAGTGTACATATGGGATGTGGAGTTCAGAGAGAATGAAGCATTGAAATCTAACTAAAGCAGAAGAGTTGCAGTTACTGTATTTTGTTTTTTGGTTAGGCAGTTACCTCTGATTCCTGAGGAATGATGGATGAGTGGACAAGGTAGATAGAAGAGCAGATTTAAACTAGATAATGTAGTTTAAGGTAACTCTAGTTTTTTCAATATCGTATAAGTGCAAGGTAGAACTTGGGGAGACAAGGAAAATACAAATATCAAAAATGACTATTAATGCTGTGAGAGTTGCTGGACTTTATTCCAAAAGCTATAATGTGCCATCGGAGAGTGTTCATTTGTTTGCTTGTGTTCTACAAGTAAGACACGTGTGTGTGTGTGTGTGTGTGTGTGTCTGCTTGGGCATGTGGCAGCATACCACACAGCAAATATAAATAAGTCCAGGGCTACTGTGTTAGTGAAGAGGAGGAATATATTGTCTAAAATTAGTGGCATAAGAACTTACGGCTAGTTAATTGTTCTTGAAAAACCTCAGATCATAGGTCATTTTTCTCAAGGTTATGGAAAATATTCACATATATGCAGATGTCCATACTTTGATTTACCAGATTAAAGCCACTGCAAATATAAGAAGTATTAGATTGCTTGTCATACACCTACCTGGTGGATCCTCTGGCTTCAGGGATTAGGACTTAGCAGATAACCATGGCTGCTGAGAATGATTACAGAGGCTGCCTTACGGGATCTTTTGAGACTGTTTCAAGTTTCAATATTTACTAGAACTAATTTTATTGGATTACCAATAGGGATGGTTTTTCTTAAGTAACATAATTTTCTCAAAATAAAATAGCCTCTGATGTTATTTCTTAATATTTTAGCCAGAATTCAGCAAACTTTTAAATAAATGGCCAAATAATATATAGCTTAGGCTTTATGGAAAAAGAGGCAAATTCAAGAATATCACATAGGCATTAATATAACAAGACAGTAAAATATATGTCCACAAATAATTTTTATGAAATTCAAACAATATTAACAACAACAATAATTGCATTGTCTTTAATTAAAGGTCCACTAATTAAAATAATAGAATCCATTTTTTTTCTACAAAGTGTAGCTGAAAGTTAGAGTTTCCCTATTACCAAATTGAATACAAATATTCATCTGTGAAAATCATTCTTAACTAGTGGGCTATAGAAAAACAGGAAGCAGGCCAGGTTTGGGATGTTTAACAATTACCACTTTTAGTAGCACCACATATTATGTGGTAATATAGGACCAACAAAGAGAATAATGTGAAACTACAACATATTTGCACCATTTCCGAATTGTAATATCTCATAAAATATGTAGTCCAGAGTTCATATTGTTTAATTACTGTAGTCTTCAAATTTCAGGATCAGTCCCAAGCTGAGACTTACTGATAGAAAATAGAAAAAGCAAATGGGTCATTACAAGGAAAGGAGGATAACCAGGACCCTCTACCCTCTTACACACTTCGACAGGGACAATTATTGAAAACATTCTTAAACATAAAATTGCTTGAAAGATAATAATTTTTTTGTAAGGATAATTTTCAAGAAAGATTTATAGAAATCACAAAATTAACTTCCAGGAGATTACATCAATTTCAACAATGACTAAAATAATGTTTGCCTAAATTTTCAACAACACTAGTTATTACTGACATTTACCTTTGACAGTTTGATAGGTAAAATATGATTCCCTTTATAATTATCATTTAACAAAGAAATATTTGTGCTGCTATCTTCTTTTCCATTTGTACATCATGTGAAGTACTTCATTGTTATTTTGTTCATTTTTCTAATTTGTGTCCATTTATTTTCTTCTTGAGTCTAAAATTTGATGAGTAAATATTGAATTATTTCCAAGGGCTTTATTGCTCAGGACTTTACCTGAGGATTTCCAATAGGCTATTGGCATTTTCTCGTAGAATTGACTTCAGGCATAAAGAAGAAAAGAAAAAGAAAAGTAAAAAGTCTTAATATTGGAGATCTTTGACCTATTAGGAGCAGAACACTTGGTGAAAAAAAAAAAAATGCTTTCAGGTAGGGCGTGGTGGCTCACGCCTGTAATTCCAGCACTTTGGGAGGCTGAGGTGGGTGGATCATGAGGTCAGGAGTTCAAGACCAGCCTGGTCAAGATGGTGAAACCCCGTCTCTACCAAAAATACAAAAAATTAGACGGGGGCAGTGGCAGGCGCCTATAATCCCAGCTACTTAGGAGGCTGAGGCAGGAGAATCGCTTGAACTCAGAGGGTGGAGCTTGCAGTGAGCCAAGATCGTGCCACTGCACTCCAGCCTGGGCAATATAGTAAGACTCTGTCCCCCCCCACCAAAAAAAATTGCTTTCAGGAACTGACCATTCTAGCTTTTTGCACCCCTTCATTTAAATGTTCAATCTGGGAAAAATAACTTGCAACATTTGGCTCATTTCCACCCTTCTTGGTAGAGAACTGTCCTTTGGCAACAAGCCTTTTATGTTGGTATTCCTAAGTAGTCTCCATTGCAATGTGAGAATACAACAGTATTACCCTCAATTTATCGTTAAATTTATGAACTTTTGAGATTTGGTTAGCAGGCCTATTTGACTTTAATACTAAGCTGTATGCCTGTATTTAAACAGTATTAAAAATGCAGGTGATTCCCAGCTACTCGAGAAGCCTAAGGCAGGAGAATTGCTTGAACCCGGGAGGTGGCAGTTGCAGTGAACCGAGATGGATCCACTGCACTCTAGCCTGGGTGACAAAGCGAGACTCCATCTCCAAAAAAAACAAAAAACAAACAAAAAAAAAAAAACAAACAAAAAAAAGTGATATCCTACCACATCTATTTATAATTTCTAAAATTGCTCAGAATTTGTATTAATAAGGGTTCTTCAGGGCAAACAACCAATAGGTTATGCATACATGTATGTATATACACATACATGCAGATAGGTATACATATACATATATATCTGTATCTATGTATCTATATGAGATAGATTAATTTTAAGAACCTGCCTCATACAGTTATGAAGGCTGTCAAATCCAAAATCTGCAGGGAGAGACAATAGGCTGGAGACTCAGGGAAGAGTCAGTGTTGTAATTTAAGTCCAAAGGCAGTCTCCTGGTAGAATTCTTTCTTGATTGGTGCAAGTCAGTCTTTTGTTCTATCCAGGTCTTCAACTGCTTGGAAGGCACATTATAAAGGACAATATGCTTTACTCAAAGTTTATTAATTTAAATGCCAGTCTCATCTAGAAATACCCACACAGAAACATCCAGAATAATATCTGGCCAGAATCTGGGCACTGTGCCCCAATTAAATGGACACCTTCAACTATTCAGAATAAAAAAAACCAAGGCAGAGAGCAGGTAACTACAGCACCTCCCGACCCCAGAGACTCAACATCATGGTTTACAAGTTACTAAAGAAAGAACATTGGGACAAAATAAAGCTTGTAGGAATTCATCCACCTTCAACCACTGATGTGCTAATCTCAGTATTGTAAAGATATCAATTTTCTTTAAATTTAATCTAGAAATGTAGAGTAATCTCAAGCAGAAGGCTATCAAACTTTTCTGGCATAAGTGCAAATGCTTAAAAAAAAGATATTCAATTCAAGAAGTAAAAGCTGAGAGTGAAATGTATGATAGAGTTCTGATAAATAACTCTGCCCTATATTCTAAGATTCAGTGTCTTTTAGATGATGACTCTCTAAAGAGTCGAGGACGGGAACGGAGGACAGTAACTGTTGTCCCCTCCATGCAAGGTCTGAGACTAACATACACAATGACAATTGCACAACCTTTATTTGTAGTGAACACAACTTTTAACATGAAAATCCTAAAAGTATACAAATACAACAGATATCATGAATTAGTAGGTGAATTTAGCAAAGTTTAATGTATGAAGTCTACATAAAAATTGTTTATAAATCTACATACTGGAATCCAATAATTAGAAAATAACAATAGTTTGCCATAAAGTGTAAAAGCATAAGATACACAATTTATATTTAGGCAAACAATAAAATACAAAAATTTTACACTGATAATTACAAAACATTGTTGAAAGAAAGGCAACATCTAAAGAAATAGAGAGCTGTGCCATATTCACGGATTGGACATCTCATTATTGTTAAAATGTTAATTTCCTTAAAGTCATGTAAAGATTCAAAGAAATCCCAAATATAATCATAACAACCTTTTTTTTTTTTTGCCATGAATTGAGAAGCTAATTTTATATTTTACATGAGAACTCAAAGGACCTACAGCCAAAGCAATCTCAAAATAAAGAATAAATGTTAAGTACTGAGAATACCTAACATCAAGACTTACTACAAAATTCTAATAATAAAGACAGTGTGATATCAGCATGAGGACAGCTAATGAAACACAACAGAGCCCATAAGTAAGCCCACATTTGTACAATCCATTGATTTTATACAGAAGTATCAAAGCAATTCAATGGAAAATAGACAGCCTTTTAAACAAAATTAGGTATTCATATATATCTATACATTTTATAAATATATATGTTTAATCTAAAAATTTAATACCACACAAAATATTAATCCAAATGGGATAATATAGAAGTAAAAAACAAGGCTTCTAGGAAGAAGAAATCAGAATACTTTAATATATTGAAGATTGGCAAAGATTTCCTTCTTACAACACAGAAAGCAACAAGATATGATCTTATCAACAATTTGGACTTCAGCAAAAGTAGACTGCTAAGAAAATTAGCAAGCAATACACAGACTATAAAATCATGCAAAAAAACTTAAATCTGAATTATATAAATAGTTTTAAAATTTTATATAAATAACTCTTGTAACTCCATGTAAAAAACAAAAATGTGCAAAACACTTTACCAGACACTTCATAAAGCAATACACTAATAAGCTCTGCAAAAGTATGGGTCATAATTTAGAAAAAACTTTTTAGTTAGTAAAACTGATTAGTTCATATTTTAGTATTCTATTTATATGATGTTCTAGGACAGGTAAAATTAATTGAAAGTAATTCTTTTTTAAACAACAATGCTTTCCCCTGAAAAGGTGGGAAAGGTCATGTTGGGAAAACTTTCTCGAGTGCAGGAAATATTCTATATCTTGATAGGATAATGAGTAACATATTTGCAAAAAATAAGTTTAAGATCAATACATTTTACTGTCTTTTCTTAGTAACAAAAGAGTATAAACAAACACCAAACAGCTTTTACATTTGCTTTTCATAGTAATATTGGCTAGACATCTGGGAGTTATTTACTGGGTATTCTAGGCTTGAAGAAATGAGAAAAACTGTTGAGGATAATGGAAGATAATTTTTATACTTGTGAAGAAAATAATTACTTATATGGAAAGTGTTGAGACTAGAAAGAATCTTGAAGGTTTGGATTCCAATTGCAATTGCAAGTATGGATTCATTGTTTTTAATAAAGAGAGACACAGACATACGCAAAGGTAATTACATAATTGTGTGTGTGTGCATGTATTTCCTCTGTTCACTTATAGGAACCAAAAGCAAGAAACAAGCAATGGCAATGAAAAAACAATCCTTGTTTCAAGATATTGATTTTCTTAATAACTTTGTTCACAGAAAAGATCAGGGCTTTTGGAAAATATCTGTTTCTGTGGCTTGAGCTGGAAAAGCATAAAGTAATTTGAAATCACGATGCAGAGATAGAAAATAAGGAAGTACTCAAAGCATGATTGGAACATGTAGAAAGGACCCAAGTTCTAGTTGGAAGGAGCTCCTTACGGCATAATTTAGAAAATTTTGAGCATCAAAATAAATAATTATGGCAAAGGATTGTAGCCCATTGAATAAAATCAGATTCTGTGAATCTATACAAATATAAGTAAAGCAATACAAATTTGGGAAAGGAGAATGCTCTTCCTTATAGTGTAATGCCAATAAATAAAGAGGAAAGGTATGATGCATTTAAAAATTCATAAACAGAATAATAAAACTCATGAGTGAAAGTGCTCTGAGGAGTGGACCATTTAAATAGTCTCAATAAATATATACTTTCACAGATTTCTATGAATTACAAAGAGAAAAATAGCAACTTACCATGAATCCAGAGTGACATCCCATTAACCAAGTGACTGAAACTAACCACATTAATATTAGAACATATCAGCATCATATGATTAATGATATTGTGCATGGAGAAAGGCTACATTATTCTGTGGCATTAAAAGCAAACAAGCAAAACTGCATAACCTGAATCCTAGTCATGAGGAAATGCCAAAGAAACTAAAATGATGGAAATTCTAAATAATAAATGGATGTTCTTCAAAAATTCCACTATCAAGAAAGCAAAAGAAGAGCTGAGGAGCTTTTGAAAACTCAAGAAGTCTAAAGAGACATGAAAAGTAACTGCATTAGTTGTTCCTGGATTGGATTCTGAAAAAGGAAAATACAGCTATAGAAGTCATTGTTGGAACTACTGTCTAACTTTAAACATGGACTTTATATTAGGTTATAATTTTATTTAAATGCTAACTGTCCTCATCTTGGTTATAATACCATAGTTATACAATATAATGTCTTTTCCTTAAGAAATACAAGCTTTAAAATTTAGATGTAAAGGGATCATGCCTCCTATTTATTTGTAAACCAATCAGAAAAAAAAATTCTCCATCTTCCTACCTACTGAACTAGTGATAAAGCACAATGGGGCAAAATATGAAGACTTTGTGATTATGGGTACATGTGAATCTTTGCATACATGTTATAGGGGAGTTTCTCATACTCTTACTGCAAAGTTCTATGTATTTAAAATTATATAAATAGTTAAAAAGTTTTAAAGTGGCACTATTTCTTAAACCATCCTCAATTCAGGAAAAACACCACTATCCATTCACTTGACTCATCCAAAAATCTAATCATTTTCTTTGAAAGTGACCTCAATTTCATACAATACACCTACTTAATCACCAATTGCTTGTGATTTGTTAAATAATTCTTAAACATATTTCCTTCTCTCCCACTGATGAAGTAATAAATCTATCATTACTTCTTTCCTATTTCAATCTTTCATAATATTGTATGTAAAATAATGAAATGTTGCATCTTTCGTTTATTGGTAATTTTTATATGACGTGTTTCAGAAAGTTACTCGAGTTAGCATTATAACATTAAAATCTATTTCTTCATCTTCATGTATTATGTTCGTTTTTCAGAGAGCCTTACGTTTTTGTTTTCATTTTCCACAGAAATTGAGCTGCTTGATGTATCTGTCTGCTGTTCTTCATATAGTGTGTGCCAACACTTGTACCTTTTTGCACTGCTAGCCAGCTTTTAGACTCAAGTTAAGACAATTTAGTTAGAAGTGTTGTTTAATTAAAGTAATTTTCGGCCACTTCCCTGGTTTTGTCTACCCCTCTCCTCCAAGTTTTCATAGCAGCTACCACATTGCTCTCCAATTTTTTTTCTTTCTTTCTTTCTTTTCTTTCTTTCTTTTTTTTTTTTTTTTTGAGACGGAGTCTCACTCTGTCGCCCAGGCTGGAGTGGAGTGGCCAGATCTCGGCTCACTGCAAGCTCGCCTCCTGGGTTTACGCCATTCTCCTGCCTCAGCCTCCCGAGTAGCTGGGACTACAGGCGCCGCCATCGCGCCCGGCTAATTTTTTTGGTATTTTTTTTAGTAGAGACGGGGTTTCACTGTGTTAGCTAGGATGGTCTTGATCTCCTGACCTCGTGATCCGCCCGTCTCGGCCTCCCAAAATGCTGGGATTACAGGCTTGAGCCACAGCGCCCGGCCCAATTTTTTTTCTTTATGTAACTGCTTCCTTCACCAGGATCATACGTCTAATTTATCTGTGTGCTCACGATCCACACAATTCATGGCACATTTTTTAACTTGTAGTCAGTTTTATTGCAGATATAAAATCCCCTGTAAACATGTACCATCCCACTCTTCTTTAGCCATAAAGTAGAAAACAGCTTGAAACAGGTTAAATATCAGGTAAGAAACTAAAGTAGTAGTTTAGTATGATTGGCAGGATCTGGTCCTGGTGGTGGCTAGAAATGTCTATGTATTTATGTATGTATGTGTATATGTGTTTATGTGGGCATCTGACAGAATAGAGGCTGAGTTGAACCCTAATCCCATTTCCTACATATAATCACTGTTAACAGTATGATGAGGTTCTTTCAGATGATTTTAATATGTAAATGATGATTTTAATATGTAACTTATAGTTACAATGTATTGTTACCAGTGGGTCCTTGCTCCCAGAGCTCCCAAGATGGTGGCGGGCTGCTTCCAAGATGGTGGCAAGTCTAGTGTTCTCTGACCTGGAGTTCTTGGCCTCACAGATTCCAAGGAATGGAAACTTGGGCCAGCCCTGAGTATTACAGCTCTATTAGAAGTCGTGGGTCATGGAAGAGAACCGTGGAACCCAGTGACTAGTGTTCAGCTCAATTAGGACGAACCCAGGCATTTAGCTGTGCAGGAACAATGGCAAGCCTTTAGCCCCATGGAGAGTGGCAATGGGCGTCTGGCTGGATCAAATCAAGAGCACGCCGACCACCCTGCTGCTCCTAGGGATGGAAGTCCAGCTGTTGGGTCCTGTGGTGGGCGGCAAAACAGCCATGGTGGATGCCCAGCAAGCCTAACCTCAAGCTGGAACAAAACACGACGACCAGAAGAGTGCATTGCAAGATTTAAATGAGTGGAAATAGAGGTGAAAACAGAGCTCCCATATAAGGGAGGGGACCAAAGAAGGGTTTGCCCGCTGGAAATGCCTTGGGGTTTTATCCTTGATCCTTTGTCCTCCTCGACTGTGCCCCCCTCAGGCAATGATTTGATGGCTATTCTTTACCTCCTGTTTTTTTGCCTAATTAGCATTTAGTGAGCTCTCTGATTCCCATTGGGTGTGGTAATTGCAAGCCCCATGTTTAAAGGTGGATGCAAGTTTCAACCTTCCCAGCCTAGGCTTAGAGAATTTCTTAGTTGGTCTAGGGAAAATCAGCTAGCCCCTGTCCTCTTTCCAGTATCAATATTAGTTTTATTTTTCCACATAATGTATTTTAATCACCTTTCATATCACCTTTTCAATTGGCAAAGTATAAGAAATTCTCTTCATCGTTTATTAAGCTTAATAAAAATATTTCCCATAGCATAGATGTAAACTTGAAATTATTTAACTAATTCTGAATGATGAAAATAATTTGGATTTTTAAGTAATTTTCTTATTATAAACAGTGGTTAACAGGTATTTGTATTAACTCTTGCCCTACTTGCTTAGGTTTTAGCCTAGATTTCAAGGAGTGGGATTGATAAGTTAAAAGCTATAATTTTGCTGGGGTGCCAGTGGCCTTCCAATGCCTGCCATGCCGCACTTGGCCAGGGAAGAGGCAGGCAAATCACTTGAGCCCCAGTTGTCGAGACCAGCTTTGGCAACAATGGGGGAAATCCATCCTTACTAAAAATTTAAATTATCCTGGAACATGTTTGAAACTCTAACCTGTAAGTGTCCCAGCCCACCCCTTCCCGGAGGCTGAGGTTTGGGGAATCACTTGAGCCCTGAGGTTGGGACTGCCCTGAAGTCATGAAATCATGCCACTGCACTCCAGTCTTGAAAGGTGACCCATAGTTGAGACTCTCTCTCAAGGCAGTAATAAAATATAATCATCATCATCCATCATCTATAAATATATATAAATAATAATCTATAAGTATTATAAAAGTTAATAGAAATTGTGCAATTACTCTTGAAAATCATCAATGTTATAAATAAAGTTTTGGTGCCATAAAGGAAATAGCAGTCAAATATAAAATTTTATTTTTAATTCTCAGCAAGGCAAGTTACTTCTACAGAAGAGTGTGCCCTTACAGATGGAGCAATGGTGAGTACACACCTGGACAAGGGAGGGAAAGGGGTTCTTATTCCTGACGCCCGTGGTCCTTACTGCTGTGTCATTCCCCTATTGGCTAGGGTTAGACTGCACAGGCTAAACTAATTCCAATTGACTAATTTAAAGAGAGTGACGGGGTGAGTGGTTTGGCAGGAAAAATGTTTATGAAATGAGTCAGGGTGGAGAATGAATCTGAATGAGTTGGAGTGGAGTAGGTAATCAGAATGAATGAGTCAGGGTGGAGTAGGGAATCGGAATGGATGATTCAGGGTGGAGTAGGTAATCGGAATGAATGAATCAGGGTGGAGTAGGTAATCAGAATGAGTCAAGGTGGAGAATGAGTCAAGGTGGAGAATGAGTCAGGGTGGAGCAGGTAATCGGAAAACGTTGCTTTACGAGGAAGTTAAGTTTAAAAGTAGAAGGCAAAGAATTGACCATACTGACATACTAATTCTTTGAAGAGAAATTCAGAATTTATATTTAGCACCAATGTACACTCTCTTTAATAGTATGAGTCTGTTTCTCTATATATACTCAGCCCCAAGTAACATCAATTTTTTTTTATTCTTGCCAGTTTTATAAATGAAAAATGATTTCCTACCATACTAAAGCAATCCTCCTGCCTTGGCCTCCCAGAGGGCTGAGATTACAGGCATGAACCACCACTCCCAGCCTGTATTTCTTTAACTTATAGTGAGTTTCAGTGTCTGTTTACATTGTTCTTTGGTCATTTGTATTTCATCTTATATAAGCTGGCTATCCATATATTCTGCATTTTAAAAATATTGGTTTCTTTTTAATATTGATGTATAGTGTGAAAAAAGTACAAGTATGGGCAAATGTAGTATAAAGGACAGTAGACAGATGCCTCAAACAGCTTCCTTTCTGTAGAAAATGAAAGAAGCGTAAGGCTCTCTGGAAAACAAAACGCAATACATGAAGATGACTAGATTTTAACGTTACAATGCCAACTCTAGTGACTTTCTGAAACATGTCATATAAAAATTACCATATGTATATTGGAGATTTTAACTACTTGTCATTTGCATTACAAATATTTTTCAGTTTGTCTTGAGTTTGTTCATGGTCCACATCAGTTAGAACTTTTTATTTTGCAAATAAGAGCAACAACAAAAAACAGCTTAGAAAAGAGGATTGACTGAAAGTTCAAAGGTAGTTCATGGTCAGTTTGATTCAACCTTCAAACATTTTAGCCATTAATAAAAACATATTGGATAAAGCAATTAGAAAGTAAAGACCTTTAAAATCTTTAACAATGTGCATGAGCATTAATTGTTGCACTTGAATTGTTTACTTTTTTTTTTTTTTTGAGATGGAATCTCACTCTGCCACCAGGTTGGAGTGCAGTGGAGTGATCTCGGTTCACTGCAAACTCCGCCTCCCAGGTTCAAGCAAGTCCCCTGCCTCAGCCTCCTGAGTAGCTGGGACTACAGGCACATGCCAACACGCCTGGCTAATTGTTTGTATTTTAGTAGAGACAGGGTTTCACCTTGTTAGCCAGGATGGTCTCGATCTCCTGACCTCATGATCCGCCCGCCTCAGCCTCCCAAAGTGCTGGGATTAATCGGAAGGACACATGAATTAAGAGATGTTCTAAACTAAAATAAACTCGTTACATAATATTTTATTTTATTACCGTAGGATAAAGATTTTTCTGGAGGGCGCGGTGGCTCACGGCTGTAATCCCAGCACTTTGGGAGGCCGACGAGGGCGGATCACGAGGTCAGGAGTTTGAGATCAGCCCAGCCAACATGGTGAAACCCCATCTCTACTAAAAATACAAAAATTACCTGGGCGTGGTAGTGGGCGCCTGTAATCCCAGCTACTCGGGAGGCTGAGGCAGGAGAATAGTTTGAACCTGGGAGGCGGAGGTTGCAGTGAGCTGAGATTGCACCATTGCACTCCAGCCTGGGAAACAGGGCGAGACTCCGCCTCAAAAAAAAATTTTTTTTCTACTATTTTATTGTTTTTTCATTAATGTACTTTGGTTTTTGGATAAAACTTAGGTTTACAGAAAAACTGAGTAGAAAGTACAAAAGATTTCGATATACCCCTTCTACCCAGAATAAAGATTTTGCATTTATATTTGAGCTATGCTTCCTTCTTGTTTATCAAATTACATCACCATATTTATTTATCATATCCTAATATTTCAAAACATATATCTAGTTTTTTTTGTATAGTATGTGTATACCATGCTAAGCCAATTATTATTTTTTAATTGTGATATAATTCATATACCAAATAATTAACCTGCTAAAGGTGTACAAGTCAGTGGATTTTAGTACAGTTAGAAAATAATGCAACTATCACCATCCTGTAATTTCAGAACTTTTTTTTTTTTTCTTATTGAGATGGAGTCTCACTGTGTCACCCAGGCTGGAGTGCAGTGGCATGATCTCGGCTCACTGTAACCTCCAGGTTCAAGCAATTTTCCTGCCTCAACATCCCAAGTAGCTGGGACTACAGCCGTGTGACACCATGCTCAACTAATTTTTGTATTTTATTTGTTTGTTTGCTTTATGTAGAGACAGGATTTCTCCATGTTGGCTAGGCTACTCTCAAACTAATGATCTCAGGTTATCTGCCCACTTCGACCTCCCAAAGCATTGGGATTATAGGCATAAGCCACCAAGCCCAGCCTCAGAACACTTTAATCACACCAATAATGAAATTCCATACCCACTGGCAGTCACTCTCCATTTCTTCCTGCTTCCAAATTCTGGTCATCACTCATCTACTTTCTGTCCCTATGGATTTGTGTATTCTGGATACTTCATATAAGCGAGTTTATACAACATGTTGCCTTTTATGTCTGGCTTTTTCCACTTAACATAATCTTTTCAATGTTCATTGATGTTTTAACATAAGTCAGAACTTCATTTCTCTTTATGATTAATAGTCCATCATATAGATGAGTCTACTCTTGAACTTAGTAGGCAATTCTCTGGTCAATATAAACTTCCATGATCCCTTCTTTTTCTGTGTGGTAAAGACATCCATCTTAATTTGTAAAATTCTACACATCATATACATATGGCCAGGCATTTCTATTTTAAATTTTCATATTTCATTAAAACATTTCTTTTCACTAGATGAATTTTATCAACGATCTATAGTAAAAGCTATTCAAATTTTGTTTCTGTTATATTTTAACTCAAATGTTTTGTTTCTGCTTTTCTCTGGAAAATATGTGCAGATAGGAGTCTTTTAAAAAAACACTTTTATTTCCTATTACATTTTCAGAGGTATACATTTCCATTAAAATGCTTATGCAAACAATTATTTTTATTTATTAACATGAGTACTAAGGATCCATATCAGTCACCAAAGTAGTGAGTCATCTTGTGCCTAAAGCAGATGTTTTCCCCATGTTAACTAAATAGTATCTAGTAATAGGTTTTAACTAAATAGTATCTAGTAATATTTTTGTCTCCAGTATTCTATAGCATTGTGATTCCTTGAGGTTCACACATTTTTTTTTGCATGTTTCCAAAAGTGTCTTTGGAGCCATTCAGTAGGTCTGTATTTGTTAGTTACTCTATAAATAATAAAGTAGTATTTAGATTTCGGAAGTGCACAGATTTTACCTGAGCCTGCTTCGTATCTATCTGAAAAGTATTTATCTTACTTTTCCCGAAGATATTTCATTTTATTTGGAGTTCGTATGTTGTTATTTGTGTCGGGGATTGTAATCCTTGTTCACATTGTTTGTTCACTTTCCTGATGTAAATACTCCGACCATGGCTGATTTCAAGCTACCAACATGAAGTCAGTGAAAGCAAAGCTAAGCAAAGCTGGAAAGAGATGCTTGAAACCAGCCCTTACAGGCATGATATGAGCTCGTTCTAGTATATAACTGTTCTTAATTCAATACCTTTGGTTTTTCTAGGCTGCGTATAATTTTATGGGAAGTTACTGACAAGATGGAGTCACTTGCTTTTTACATGTAAAAGAACAGGTCTCCTGAATAAGTCCAGATCCAATAACACAGGAGAAAAGCAGTGTGATTCCTGGTAAGAGCGTATCTCTCAGGCAGATGCAAGAAATACAGTCTTGTACCATGCAGAGAATGGGAATGTTTTCCCTCTGTCTACTTTAGGCCAAAGCTATCAATCCCTTTTCCTTTTTAATTGATGAGTAGAAATTATATAAATCTATGGTGTATAACATGATGTTTGATAAATGTATACATTATGGAATGATTAAATAGAGCTAACTATTAGTGACATGTGCACCTCACATATTTATCTTTTTTATTGTTGTGAGAATACTTAAAAACCTGCTCTCTTAGCAATTTTCAAGTATATATAATGATATGTTGATTAATTATAGTCACCTTAATGTACAATATATCTCTTGAACTGATTTTCTCCATCTAACTGAAATTTTTTGTCATTTCACCAACATTTCCCCAATCCCCCTGTCTTCCAAAAGTCTGGTAACCATCACTTTATTCTTTGTATTTATGAGTTCAACTTGTAAAATCCATTTTGTAAGGCACAAACTCTTTTCAACTGTAAAATCAAGTTTAGCCTAAAGCTGCCTCCTTACATATTTTAATTTCGGCCCAAGAGTTTCTCTGTATATTGTGAACTATAGAAAGTGGAGGTATAAACAGACGGTAGTCTACACTTGCGCTAATCACTGAGTTTTTGTCAATCAAATATAGACAACCTCTGGAACTATGTTCAAATAATGCAAACGCCAACCTGTAATCAATTCAGTTGTTTCCGTACCTTACTTCTCTTTTCTGTTACCTCAGTTTCCTTTTTCTGTCCATAAATCTTCCCCCATGTGGCTGCGCTGGAGTCTCAGAGCCTACTCTAGCGGGGAGGCTGCCCAATTTGCAAATTGCTCATTTAAACTTTTCTAAATTTAATTTGGCTGAAGTTTTTCTTTTATCACAACTAAGGAAATAAATGTTAAAAATTCTAGTCTCCAATGCAAAGTTGATACAGATATTATGACTGCACTAAAATTTTTGAAAAATACATATCATTGTGTCAGAATTCTGACATGACTGGGACAACTTGAGGAAGGCTGGTTTGTATATAAGAAAGATTTGTGTCACCAAAGCTCATGCACAAGAGGCTCAGAGAGTGACTGTGATTGAGGCCCTGAGGTACACTTTTCAAAGTCAGCCTCTTTCATGGACCTAATGAGAAATAATTGCCTGTCATACTGGAATTAAACTACAAAAATATTCCTTTAATTATCTGTCAGCATTTGTCTATACTTATTAGTCTGAATATTTCAAGACATTTTAATTTCTCTTTATTAGCTCATTATTTTTATAATTAAGTGCTGTGATGACATTGTCATCATGGTACACTCTCATCTCTTATGAATTTGTAAAAGGGAGTTCATTTTGGTTCCAAGTCCTGAAGAGATTGAGTATTTTTGTTTCTGTTTTGTATTTTTAGATACAGAGCACGATTAGTTAATGAATCTTGTGAGTTCTTAACCAAATTCTGCCTCTTGTCCCAAGTGGTCCTCAAAGCTGGCCAGAGATTTGTGAGATCCCAATCCCAAAGGGGCCTTTTATAATACAAAATGCTGAGGGTTCACTGCCTGAAACATTAAAAGAAAAAAAAGAGAGAGAGTTCTACTCTATGACTTCTGCTTATAAGTCCATTGATATCTCTGGTAAGTCTTTGAGCTTGAGATTCTGCATTATATTTGGGAAATTGGAGAATTCATTCTAAAGAGAACATATATCTTCTGCGATTCAATATGCCAGAATGATAAAAATGCAACAGA
Source organism: Rhinopithecus bieti (assembly GCF_001698545.2). Taxonomy (NCBI): domain Eukaryota; kingdom Metazoa; phylum Chordata; class Mammalia; order Primates; family Cercopithecidae; genus Rhinopithecus; species Rhinopithecus bieti. Next base: position 182,228 of record NW_016823461.1, read on the forward strand.
ATCTTAAAATAGTTGAGTGTTCAGACTCTAAAATGACGTCTCATGGTATCTCATGGTTTTCAGAATATTTATGGATCAGTTGATGAAATGCTGGGTGACAAATTTTAAAGTGAGATTTAATAATGGGAGGACATCTAGAGAATGATTATCTGGGCTGATAAGCAAATGGAAAGCTTATCTGTTAAAACCCGAGAAAACTGAACGTGCCTAGACTGGGGAAGGAGAAATGCTCACTGTGCCATCAAATATGTGAAGTTATTTCATGGGATAAGAAGGATAAAGTCTTATGGAAAAATAGCTGGTGCCAATCAACATGTTTTTGTTTATTTCTCAATATTTGAAATGGATTATGTCATTAATTTTTACAATCACTCTGTAATGTGTCTCTTTCTATTTTACCAATGAGGAAACTGAGGTAGTTAGAATTTCACAACTGGCTCAAGGGCATACAAAGTCAAGCAATAGCAGGTCTAGGATTTGACCTCTCTTGACTGGCTTCAGGTTCTGCAGAATTCACTGTCATAGACACTATGACTGGTGTCTATTATTAAAATGTAGATTTCACACCTTCATGAGAAATTAAGAGGGAGGCGGCTTGTGGCTATGTATAAAGACCTAGATGAGGTTGGAAGCTGTATTGCAATGTGGCACACTATCTCAGAAAAAAAAAAAAAAAAAAAAAAAAAAAAAAAAAAAAAAAGAGGGAGAGTTTTCTGTCATGGGAAGGTTTCAGGCAGAGATCAAATGGTGAACTTTAAAGATGATATAAAGGGATGAGATTTCTGATATTGTGGATAGTATGGATTAACTTTAGGAGGGAGTGTAAATTTAGACTCCTAAATCACTTAGTACTTTTAGAACCTTGGAATTATCTTGTATCAGAACTGGAGTGGTAGTTATTTAGGGTTTATTCACACATCCAAGATGTAGGTTTCTAGAGTGTTGACTTTAGCCCAGGAATTTCAAGGGGTTCAGGGAGCTTTCTTCTTCTTTTAAACATAAGCATACTTGTGCAAACAAAGTTCTTCCCTAGGTTGCCGTTTCTCATTTAGTGCAGTAATTCTCAGCGCAAGAACATGTTTTGCTCCTCTCTCAGTTTACCCTTACATCACGTGGGTGAGTCCTCACAGATTTTGATTTGTTGTTAATCCTTCACTATTGTCACATTACTTTATAATATCTCATCTGGACTATCACAAATACCTTTCTAGCAAGATCTTACTATGCCCTAGTTTTCATTCCCTTAAAATCATTTGCTAACCTGCTAGCAAATAAAATTTTTAAAAGGCCAAATTTCTGGCCTATCACCTACAAACTTTTAATTACTTGGCTTAAAATAGTAACTTTACATTTGATCCTTTCCTTTTTACATTTGACCAACTAATATTTCTGCTTATGAACTAATTTATGTAGTAAAATATTTATTGATATGTATTTCCAGCATATGTTTCACACTTCTGTGATTTTATACAAACTATTTTGTTTTTAAGGACTGTTCTTCTCTATCTCCTTTATCTGGCCAGTATTTACTGAAGAATTATTTCCCTCAATACCCAGTTTTATTCTGCCCAGTTTGATTTAAGATACATAAATTCATCAATCTTTATTTAATTAAGGGCTTATTTTCCCCTCTAATATGAAGTATTAGGTTATAACTGCTAACAACCAGTGATATGTCCCTCTCCATGCATCCAAGGGACATCTGGCAATGCTTGAAGGCATTTTTTATTGTTGCTGCAAGGAAGTGCTACTGGCATTCAATGGATAAGAGCCAGAGATGCTTCTAAACCTTTTACAATACAGATGATATCTTCCACAATAAATAATTTATTTGGCTTAAAATGTCAGTGCTGAAATTGAGAAAGCCTGCCCTAGAAAAATAAATTAGGCCTATTGGAAGGTGGAAGTGGAGGTGGAAATAGAAATGGAAATAAAAAACTATCCAGAAGAAAGGTCATTATTTTCTCAACCTGATCTCTGGGCTTTTTGATTGAAGGCTTGCTTTCTATTTCATTTACTTGCTATTTTGTTCACTTGCTTCATCATCTTTTTGCTGTCTTTTCTCTGACTACACAGTACATACTTTGTCAAAGCTTGAATTTGTATGTTACCTTTCAAGGAGTCTCCAGTGCAACTATTACTCAAGTGGCCCTGTTGAATTAATCAAGGCAATATTTCTGATAAAGGCAATACTAAATATTTTTGAGCCAAATTGGAGATTATTGCCCAGTATATGTGTCAACAAGAAAAGTCAAACTCTGTAAAATATTTGAAGAGATTTATTCCGAGCCAAATATGAGTGACCATGGCCTGGGACACAGTGCTCAGGAGGTCCTGAGAACATGTGCCAAGGTAGTCTGGGTGCAGCTTGGTTTTATGCATTTTAGGGAGAAATGAGACTTCAATAGAATACATTTAAGAAATACGTTGATTATGTCCAGAAATCAGGGGTGGTTCCAGGTTTGTAGGTAGGTTTAAAATTTTTCTAATTGGCTATTAGAAAGGAATATCTGAATTGCAATAAGAGGTTATGGAGATCAAAGTTTTATCATGCAGATGAAGTCTCTGAGTAGCGGGCTTGAGAGAGAACAGACTGTAAATGTTTCTTATTAGACTTAAGGTCTATGTTGATGTTAATGCTGGAGAGATATAATGAGGCATGTCTCACCCCCACTTCCCTTCATGGCCTGAACCAGCCTTTCAGGTTAAATTTTAGAGTGCCCTGGATCAGGAGAAAGTCCATTCAAATGGTTGAAGGGACTTAAACTTTTACTTTTTATTTACATTCGGATGGTATGTTTTCAAGAAGTGGACATATATCCAACAGGTAGCATATAATAAACATGTTGTATACTGTGTGTCCTATACCTATGTGGTAAATTAAAGTGACTGAGGAGTAATGTCCATCAGAGTCTTAACAAGTTCACTGATGAAAATAGTTGGTATATTTTTACATCACACAGCCTAATGTAATTATACTCTGATACATAGATCTTTTAATCCTTATTTATAGAATTATGTTTATAAAATCTCAGAGGACACAAATTTGCATATTTTGTTCTTTCTGGGTAAATACAGCATAAAATTTTGATCCGAGTATATTTACTTATAACAAGAAGTCCTAGGCTTTCATTAATATAATCAATTATATTAATATTAACATTAATATATTAATATAATCAATGGTAATTTCATAAGTTAAGAATGGTAAAACAATGTAAAATGTTTAAAGATATTAATTAAGTGATATTTAACACATATTTAATAAATGGTACATGTTACTTTTTGAAGTCCAAGCATTCAGCAAAATGTAGATAACTGATAAATATGGAATAAATAAAATTATCTTTGTTTCTCAATTGCTTCAAACAATATTTGGATCATAGTGGATACTTAATAAATCTTTGTTAATTAAAATCATTAAATAATAAACATCGAATTTATTTCTGGGATAAGTTTTATGGAAAGAAAGAAAGAGATATTTCTGCAATTACTGGAGATAGCTTATATGTGCTCTTTCACTTCCCAGAAACAATCTAAGTATATCAGGGGAAAAGGAAAAAATTAAACAAACAGACAAATGAAAGGTGATGAAGCTGGCAGGTTGGTGGAATTTTTCCTTGTTGGCCTTCCAATACTATCTCTATCTATTTTGCAGTCTACTTAAATTACTTCAGAAAGTGAGTTTTGCAATTACTAAAAGAAAATACAGGTAATATGTAAATTATTTAATATTTTACATATTTTGTGGTGCAAATAATTTCTTGAAACAGAGATTAATTCAGACAATAAAAAGCCATTGAGCTTTGGATGATGAAAAGGCAAAGCCACTCTACACTGAAACTTGTCCCCTGGTAACAGAGATAGGAGGCTCTGAAAGCCCAGAGTGTTGCATGTTGGAGTTACCAGTGAAGGGCAGAGACAGAAAAGAGTGTTGAAATAGTCCTATGCAAAATAATGTGCCAAAGAAAATGTTCACCTCTACAGAAATAATTGTATTTGAGTGGATAGAAGATGTATAGATATATAAAGCTTTATGTAAATAAAAAAAAAACATTTTTCATGTAATTTCAAGTTGTTAAGAAGAGATGATGGTTCAGGCTTAGGGAGGTAACAATGCCTATTTCCAGGTAATGAAAATTAAAGGGTATATGTTGGCAATTGATATTAAATACAAGAGATGTGCACATGGCAGAGCATGGTAGGTGAGAATAAGCTTTCATAGGAAGTGCTGAAGAAAAGACCCATGAATTCAAAGATAAGGAATTAATTTTGTTAGAGAATGCACAGGACAAGGTATAAGACATATGATTGGATTTTGAGAAGACACTGAAAGTTTGAAAAATTAGGTTGAAAGAATTTTGAGTCTATATGAGAAGAATCAGACTATGAAAAAAACTAACCTAAAAAAAAAAAAAGCAGTCAATGAATTTCAAAACTAAAAAACATTTTATTCAAACTTGTCTTCTGATTGTGACCAGAATGGTCTACCAGCACTGTGGATCCTTTCTTTTCTTCTTCTTCTTCTTCTTTTTTTTTTTTTTTTTTTAAGACAGAGTCTAGCTCTGTTGCCCAGGCTGGAGTGCAGTGGCACGATCTCAGCTCACTGCAAGCTCCGCCTCCTGGGTTCACGCCATTCTCCTGCCTCAGCCTCCCAAGTAGCTGGGACTACAGACGCCCACCACCTCTCCCGGCTAGTTTTTTGTATCGCCCGGCTAGTTTTTTGTATTTTTTAGTAGAGACAGGGTTTCACCGGGTTAGCCAGGATGGTCTTGATCTCCTGACCTCGTGATCCACCCGCCTCAGCCTCCCAAAGTGCTGGGATTAGAGGCGTGAGCCACCGTGCCTGGCCTGTACTTTCTTAATAGTATGTCTGATGGCTAGAAATGCTCTTAATTTTAATTAAGTCCAATGTATACATTGGCCTCCCAAAGTGCTGGGATTACCTGCATGAGTCACCAAGCCTGGCCATGGTGCAACTACTTTTCAATGTGTATGTATTCATTATACCATGTGATTGAGAGATATTTTATATATATATACATTTAAATATAGCACACCATGTGGTTGAGAGATGGTTCATGTTTATATACATTTAAATGCAGTCTCCGCTGTATGCAGCTGTTTAATATATGTTTACTGAACACAGACATAAATTGATTATAGTAAATTTTTTTTTTTTTTGAGATGGAGTCTTGCTCTGTCGCCCAGGCTGGAGTGCAGTGGTGCGGTCTCGGGTCACTGCAAGCTCCGCCTCCCAAGTAGTTCATGCCATTCTCCTGCCTCAGCCTCCCGAGTAGCTGGGACTACAGGCGCCTGCCACCATGCCTGGCTAATTTTTTGTATTTTTAGTAGTTTTCACCGTGTTAGCCAGGATGGTCTCGATCTCCTGACCTCGTGATCTGCCTGCCTCGACCTCCCAAAGTGCTGGAATTACAGGCGTGAACCACTGCGCCCGGCCTGTGGATCCTTTCTTTATGGCTATTGTAGATGAAGTCTCATTTTAAAATTCTTTGCTTTGCATTAAATATTTTTTTTTTTTTTACAATTTCAATTGGTAAGTCACAGAAAAAGCACATACGCTGAGTAACAAACATAAAATACTGTTGATCCAGTAGTCATGAACCAGAAAGAAGTGATCTAATCCATTTAATTTTGCCCACTGAAAATGATTAAGACATGGAGAAATAGAACCTGATGTTCGTCTTTCAGTGACTTTGGTAAAGGAGACAGAAAATTAGAGAAGATTAGTTAGAATAGAAAATATAACATGATACACTCCTAAAATAAGTAAAGTATATTTTCCTAAAATAAATTAACATATTTTAATTTTAATTCATCAAGGCTCAACAGAGAATAGAAGATGAAACAGCAAATCTACTACTTGATTCTGCTGAACAAATCATGCTGACATTCAATGGCTCAATCTTCATGCCCTCTGCATTTATACTAATTGGGATTCCCGGTCTGGAGTCAGTACAGTGTTGGATTGGGATTCCCTTCTCTGCCATGTATCTTATTGGTGTGATTGGAAATTCCCTAATTTTAGTTATAATCAAACATGAAAACAGCCTCCATATACCCATGTACATTTTCTTGGCCATGTTGGCAGCCACAGACATTGCACTGAACACCTGCATTCTTCCCAAAATGTTAGGTATCTTCTGGTTTCATTTGCCAGAGATTTCTTTTGATGCCTGTCTTTTGCAAATGTGGCTTATTCACTCATTCCAGGCAACTGAATCAGGTATCCTTCTGGCAATGGCCCTGGATCGCTATGTGGCCATCTGTATCCCCTTGAGACATGCTACCATCTTTTCCCAGCAGTTCTTAACTCATACTGGACTTGGGGTGACACTCAGGGCTGCCATTCTTATAATACCTTCCTTAGGGCTCATCAAATGCTGTCTTAAACATTATCGAACTACAGTCGTCTCTCATTCTTATTGTGAGCACATGGCCATTGTGAAGCTGGCTATTGAAGATATCCGAGTCAACAAGATATATGGCCTATTTGTTGCCTTTGCAATCCTAGGGTTTGACATAATCTTTATTACCTTGTCCTATGTCCAAATTTTTATCACTGTCTTTCAGCTGCCCCAGAAGGAGGCACGATTCAAGGCCTTCAATACATGCATTGCCCACATTTGTGTCTTCCTACACTTCTACCTTCTTGCCTTCTTCTCTTTCTTCACACACAGGTTTGGTTCACACATACCACCATATGTTCATATCCTCTTGTCAAATCTTTACCTGTTACTTCCACCTTTTCTCAACCCTATTGTCTATGGAGTGAAGACCAAGCAAATTCGTGACCATGCTCTGAAAGTGTTTTTCTTCAAAAAAGTAACTTGATCTTTAGTGACTCCTATAGAGATTTAGGGTTGTCTCTAAGTAAAAACCTAAATGTAATGAAAGTCACAGATCAATATTCTCAAACTACTAGCTCAACACATAACCGTAATTCTAAACTACACCTCACTTTTTAGTATTTGCTTTGAATCTGTATTTTGATAAATTTGGAATCATTTATGTGTCTTATCTACTTTATCCGAAATACTTATCAATATAAAAATAATATGAAATCAGTAATACCAATATCTGCAACATGAAATTTATGTAATTCAACCAATGACTATAAACACCAAGGAATTTACAAGGAGAGAATGCAAAAAAAAATTGAAAAATATTAAACATATTCACAAATATCATTTTTAGGAAAATAAAATCAGGGATCTGGGCTTACATATCAAATATCCTTCTAGAACCACACAATTTTATTGATTTTTACCTAATTTGAATTTTACTCAAGTTTGGAAGTTTAAGTTCGATAATTGAACATACAAATTCTGTTACCCACTGAAAGCATCTTGAGTACAGAAACTGTATCTTATTTACCCTTTATCAGCAATACAGAGGACAATGCCTGAGAATTCTTAGAATCTAAGTAAAAATGACATTGAATAATGAACAGAGTAAACATTTTCTTTGTGTCAATTAATGGTATTCAAAAGCCACAAATTTGGAGACTCTAAGGTAATATGCAATCTTACCATACAGAAAACCTGCATACTAGAGATTATATTTCCCTGTTATCAGGGTAAAAGAAAGGTGAAGACTTGAAATAATCATTATGCAAACTTGAAATAATATATTGGCTAAACACAGAACTGACATGTAAGAAACCAACTCCTGAACAAGGACTTTAGTCAAGACAGAACCAAACAAATTTTTTTTTTCCTAAGAATCAAGTTGACAGAGAGAGTCATCTGAATCACTAATTTTGAAAAGATGCATGGTCGAAGGAATAAATAATACAGTAAAACGTTCTGATGTAAAAAATCATGTCATTCAAGAGGCAGATATAGATTCATGTAATTTTGGGGAAAAATCTTGTCAATAACGTAGAAATAACTGAATCATAATATGTTTGCTTTTTAATAAAGTCTATGTAAACATTAACTATATTTAGAAAGAATCAAAATACAATGACAAAAGATAAAGCAACATGTTAGTTGATAGGCAGACATATTAAAAATTATTGAATTAGATAAGCAAAACTTAATCATGAAATAACCATTTTAATTCTGGATTAGAGCATTAAATATTTCAGTAGTTATGCCATTAATAATGCAGAAAGAATAATTAATGACGAGTTATTCTCCCAAAAGAAAAAAAAATCATAAATATATGAATTCTTTCAGAAAAGTTAGTATACATGAAAGATAAAGAATAAAGATAATAAGTATGTGATATTCCTAAATAAGAAACCAAAACAAACAATATGATGATAACTACAGATTAATCATGAGTGAATGAAAAAACTGTATTTCAAAGTATCTGGTATAAAAATGCACCAAATTATATAAATGAAAATAGACAAAACACCCATATTGGAAAATATCAACAGAAAATAAAAATTCAACATAGGTATATCAGAAAAAACACATTAAATATCCTAAAAAACACATGTTGTTTTTCATGCTCTGTGGAGTATGAGGGAAGACAAACAACAAAGATCATAAAAACGCACGTTATCTAATGGAAAAAATTAACTGAAAAATTTGTGTCATAATTAGACTGTGGGTTGGCATTTCAAGTCATTTAAATCTGTAATTAATAAAAAGAACAATTACAGCGCATAATAATATTACTAGTTTCTGTGACAATGTTGTCCCTGTCCAGTGTTCTCTGCTAAAGAAACCCCAGCCAGTCTGCTGAAGCAATCTCCACATGGAGTACAGCATCTGGTCCAGCTGATTTCAGCTAGGTCCCAGTCTCTTTGACTTCTTGATTGCCTTTTGGTCTTCCTTACAGGTCAAATTTGTTCCGTGCTGAAGATCTGGGTTCATATTACCTTTTTTTAAGGTGTAAAAAAAGAGACCTGGCCTCAAAATGAGGTTGTGCACATAGTTTCTGGGAGTCCGCTCCATTGCTCTTCAATTGAGGGCTCTGGCTAATTGGATGCAGAGTCTGAGGTAAAGGACAGCCACTTATAGCAGCTAGAAGGCTGAGATTTGAGTCAGACTCATATGCCCTGACTATGATGCAATGAACATCTTAAAAAGAGACATTTATTCCAAGAGTGAATTGTTTGAGGGCTCGAAGGGATTGTCTTAAGTTAAAGATGGATAAACAGGTATCAAAGCTAGGAATCAAAAAGGTCTGTAATTCTCCATTATCCTTCCTTTAACGTTCTACATACCCCTGGGCATGTTATTTCCTCTTCTCTGCAATGGGGCTAACAATACAAGCCTCAGAGACTTACGAGGAATATGTGAGAAAAGGGTCTTCAAGCACGTAGCACAGATCTAGGCTAAAACACACTTTAAACGTGTAGGCCCAGGTGTACATACTCTGAGAATTAAGACGCAGAGAAAAATGATTTCAGGTTTAAGTGCAAAGAGACAGAAATGAATGGAGCAGAGTCCAGAATAGCTGTGTGGCTGACGATCCTCTAGCTGGAGCTAGGTCAATGTCTTTGGGCAGAGCGTGTGTGTAACATGCTCAGAAACATGCCAACTGAGACAACAGAATACCTTGGTGATCTTTATTCAACTGTTTACTTTTACTGAGACAGAATTCACATGCCATAATATTAGTAATTTTAAAGTATGCAATTTGAGGATTTTTAGTGTATTATAAAGGCTGTGCAACCATCATCACTACGTAATTCCAAAATATTTTTGTCATCCTAAAAAAAAATCTATACACATTAGTAGCCACACCTGATTACTTCTGTTCCCCCCATTTCTAGTCTTAGCAATCTCTAATCTCTTTACTGTTTCAATGGATTTTCCTGTCTGGATGCTTTATATAAATAAAGCATTTCATATGTGAACTCTTCTATTGACTTTTTTCAATTCTTTTCAATTAATTCTTATATTAATGTAATATTTTAAAGGTTCATCCATGTACAATATATCAGTAATGCATTTCTTTTTAAGGCTGAGTAATATTCCATTATATGGGTATGCCACATTTTATTCATTTAGCCATCAGTTGATAGACATTTACAATGCTTTCACTTTTTGGCTATCATTAGCTTTCATTAAAAAACATCACTAAGAGACCCATTTGATGTTATTTGTCATACATTTAAAACCAGTCTCATCAACAATTTTTCTTCAGTAAAATTCATTTGCAGGGAAGAAGGAATAGACAAAGTGTATGTTTAAATTCAAAGATGAGATTAGCTATGATGAGACCAGATGAGATAAAATAGTTGAATAGAAAGCAAAGAATGAAAGCAAGATCATAGATGAACTATGAAAGAAATGAAGCACAGCAGAAATAAGGTGAAATCAACAGATTTAATGTGTCTCATTCTGTCAGTGTTGTTGAAGTCAGACTGAGGAGAGTGAACTGGTAAAAATACAAAGAATAACATTAGAAATAATGCTCTCCAGTTGTAGGATATTAATTATCTCTGGAAGGAGGGTGGGAAATATTGTGGAAGTGCAGAAGAAGTGTGATTCAATTGTATTGAACCTTCCCTCAAGAAACAGTGTGATGGGTTACATGGGATTTTTAGTTATGCTTTATTTATCTTTTGTATATTTTTATTGTATATATTTGGCAAAAAAGATAAGTGAATATATTCCTGATGTAGTACTTGGCAAACCACTGAGTTTAACAGAAGATAAACAGTATTTTATATTCATAGTAAAATATCTCCTAATGTGTTTTAGTTTCTTTAGCAATTATTTATTAAGATTATTCCATGCTTTAAGAACTATGGTTAGAATTTAGGATAAAGGAATGTTCATGAAGGCAATGAACATAAAGGTGCAGCCCCGTTTCTTACATTCAAGTGTATATTCTATGTGTCAATATGATGTTTGTAGAATTTTTAAAACTTAATTATTGCCTTGTTTTTTCAGTTACAAAGAGAACGATGTTAAATTTTCCTACACTGTAGATTTTTGTTTTTTTCCTTGGGGATGAATCAATGTTCTCTTTTCTTTTTTTTTTTTTTTATTTTTTAAACTTTATTTTTGGTTCAGGTGGTACAGGTGTAGGTTTTTTACATGGAAAATTTCATACCACTGGGGTTTGATGTACAAACGATTTCATCAAACAGATAGTGAATGTAATACCCAGTAAGTAGTTTTTCAGGCCTCACCCTTTTCCCACCCTCTGACCTCAAGTAGACGGTGGTGTCTATTGTTCCCTTCTTTGTGGCCATGTGTACTCAAAGTTTATCTTCCACTTATAAGGGAGAACATGTGTTATTTTGTTTTCTGTTCCTGCATTAATTCACTTAGGATTATGGCCTCCAGCTGCATCCATGTTGCTGCAAAGGATATAGTCCCTTTCTTTTTTATGGCTGATAGTATTCCATGGTGTACATGTACTACATTTTCTTTACGCAGTCCACCACTGATGAGCATCTAGGTTGATTCCATGTCTTCACTATTGTGAATAGCACTGTGATGAACACAGAAGTGTATGTGTTTTTTCGGTAGAATAATTTACATTCCTTTAGGTATATATCCAGGGATGGTCTTGCTGGGTCGAATGGTAGTTCTGTTGCAAGTTCTTCGAGAAATCTCCAAACTGCGTTCTACATTGGCTAGACTAATTTACATTCTCACTGGCAGTGTATAAGCATCCTTTTTTCTCTACAACCTCACCAGCATCTGTTACTTTTTGACCTTTTAATAATAACTATTCAGACTGATGTGAGGTAATATCTTATTGTGGTTTTGATTAGTATTTCTCTAATGATTAGTGATGAGCATTTTTTCATATGCTTGATGGCCCCATGAATATCTTCTTTTGAGAAATATCTGTTCATGTTCTTTCCCTCTTTTTAATAGGGTTTGTAGACCTTTCTTGGATGCATATTTTGCAAATATTTTCTCCTATTCTATAGCTTGTCTACTTACTCTGTTAATAGTTTTTCTTGCTGTGCAGAAGGTCCAGAATAGTATTTCCTAGATTTTCTTCTTGAGTTTTTATAGATGGAGGTCTTATATTTAATACATTAATTAATCTTGAATTGATTTTTATATATGGTAAAGGATGTTCAATTCAATAAATGGTGCTGGGATAACTGGCTAGCCAATACAATCTTCTGTAACAGATGCAGAAGATTGCATATGACTAGCCAGTTATCCCAGCACCATTTATTGAATAGGACATCCTTTACCAATTACTCATATTGTCAACTTTGTTAAAGATCAGATGGTTGTAGGCATGCAACTTTATTTCTGAATTCTCTAAACTGTTCCATTGGTTTATGTGTCTAATTCTGTACCAGTACCATGCTGTTTTAGTTTCTGTAGCCTTGGAGTATAGTTTGAAGTCATTTGGTGTGACTTCATGACTTTGTTCTTTTGCTTGAGATTGCTTTGGCTATTCAGTCTCTTTTTGGGTTCCAAATAAATTTTAGAATTTTTATTCTAATTATGTGAAAAATGTCTTTGGCAATTTGATAGGAATAACATCACATCTGTAAATTGCTTTGGGAAATACAGTCATTTCACAACATTGATTCTTTCTATCCGTGAACAAGAAATGTTTTATTTATCATTCGTTTGTGTCAACTCTGATGTCTTTGAGCAGTGTTTTTAAATTCTCATTGTAGAGATCTTTCACCTCCCTTGTTAGCTGTATTCCTAGGCATTTTATTCTTTTTGTGGTTATTGTGAATGGAATTGCATTCTTTATTTTGCCCTCACCTTGGATGTTGTTGATGTGTAGAAATTCTGCTCATTTTTGTACACTGATTTTGTATTCAGAAATTTTATTTCAGTTGTTTAGCAGTTCTAGCAACCTCTGAGCAGAGACTATCGGGTTTCCTAGGTATAGAATCATATTGCAGGTGAGGAGAGGTAGTTTGACTTCCCCTCTTCTTACTTGGATCCCTTTTGTTTCTTGTTTCTTTTTATTGTCGAATTGTTCTGGCTGGAACTTCCAGTAGTTTGTTGAATAGTGGTGAGAGTGGACATCCTTGTCTTGTTCCAATTCTCAAGGGGAATGCTTGCACCTTTTGCCCATTTAGTATGATGGGTGTAGGTTTGTAATAGACAGCTTTTATTATTTTGAGGTATGTTCCTTTAATGCCTACTTTGTTGAGGACTTTTAACATGAAGGGATGTTGAATTTTATGAAAAACTTTTCTGTGCCTGTTGAGATAATCATATAGTTTTGTTTATAGTTCTGTCTATGTGATGAATTACATTTATTGTTATGTGTATGTTGAACCAACCTTGCATCCCAGGAATAAAACCTACTTGATTTTGGTGGATTAGCTTTTTGAAGTGCTGCTGGATTTAGTTTGCTAGTATTTTGTTGAGGATTTTTGACTCTATGTTCATCAGAGATATTGGCCTAAAGGTTTCTTTTCTCCTTGTGTCTCTTCCAGGTTTTGGTATCAGAGCAAATCTGGCCTCAAAGAATGAGTTAGAGATTAGTCCTTTTCCTCAACTTTTGGAATCATTTTAGTAGGATGGGTACTAGCTCTTTTCTATACTTCTTTGTAGAATTTAGCTGTTTATCTGGTCCAGGGCTTTTACTGGTTGGTAGGTTTTTTATTAGTGATTCAATTTTGGAACTTGTTATTGGTCTGCTTAAAATTTCAATTTCTTTCTGGCTCAACATTGAGAGGTTGTATGCTTCCAGGAATTAGTCCATTTTGTTTAGGTTCTCTACTTTGTGTCTTTCTGCATTAATTAATTTTACATAAGGAAAACTAAAAGCCAAAACATATATGCATTTTAAATTAAACTCTGTATTAAAGATATTTAAGAGTAGGGAACTTCTTGGGATCAACAGATTTAAAAAAAAAAAAAAAGAAAAGAAAAGAAAAAAAAGGCCTGTGATTTACTTTTCTAGGAAGGACTGTTCTAATTTTCTGTCTCTTAAAATAGGACCAAAAATCTTTTGTGCATAATTGATTTTCTTCCCTTTCTCTTAGCAAGTCTTATTTCTTACAGGGATTACTGTACTCTAAACCCTGTTCTGCCTACCACTTCCAAACACACTCCTTCCTTCTATCACTGAAATGCCTTCTGGAAGTCCTTTGATGGTCAAGAGTAAATATAAGATACAATATTTGTTTTGTTTTCTATTTCCTTTCCTTAGCAAGCATACAATAACGCTGTCCAATTTGTTCAGAAATGAAATAGAGTCTCAATCGATGCATTGCCTTATTTTAGCGTCCTTTTTCTTTGTCACAAGTGAGAACGAGATAAACCCTATCTCTGGGGCTCTGAGAGACAGGAATGTGTTTTACTAACAGAAGATGGTTCAACACTGCCATCTCCTGGCCATACTAGATATGCCCGGCCCCCAGGGAATTGAGCAAGACGATAACCCTTAGAAGTGGCATCCCTTCCTCTGGCTTTAAACTTCCATCTTTGCCCTAGGGAAAAAACAATATCTCTCAGGATTTGAGAGAGGCTAATAAAATTTTGGTAATCAGGGAAAATTATGTTACAAACCACAAATATTCCACAGCTGGGACCAGCAAACAACAACATTCCTCTGTGCCAGTCACTTCTCACTGCTGCTTCTGGATATTGAGTAAGTTATAGTTAGGAATGTGTACAGCTCAAGTGGAGGTGAAACAGTACATCTTGAAGTATGAGTACAAGTGCAGCTAATGAATGTAGACTCCAGAAAAAATCCAAATCATAAACATGAAGAGTATAAGTATATTTTTGTTAGGGTCTGACTTTGAAATTCTATGAACTACAATTAAAGAAAATAATGATAAGTTGAAAATCTGCTTTGGAAGATTGAGATATTAAGGGCAGTTAGGATCCTGCTATTGTAGAAGTAATTTAGACCTGCAGATGTTTTACTTGAAAGAGAGAAAGATCATGAGTGTATAGGGAAGTTCAAACAGTCCCTCTGAAGGTTCAAGTCTACGTCTGTTAAAATGAATAGACAAAAGACAAATTAACAGGAAAAAGACATAGAAATTTATTCACATGCATAAGCATGGAGAAATCTAAGGAGAATGATTACCTGATAGCTGAATTAAGGATAGATGCTTATATTTCCTTCTTTATAGAGGAGGGCAGAGATTGAATGGGACCTGAGAAGAGACAATAGTTTGAGATGAAGTTCGTCTAGGTTCCAGGTGTGGTGTTTAGTTTTCAGTGTTGTCCTCTGTAATATGAGTTTTAATCTTCTCTGGTTAATGGAATTTCAGGGAAGGGATGGGAGGCAATCGTGTTCCTCTTTAGGGGTCTGGTGTCTAGGTAGATAAGGGAACTTCAGATAATAGCCTCATCCCATGCTTTGGGAAAGACAAAGAAGTGAAAGACAGGAAGGCCTGGGGGATGTCAGAGAAACCTTGCGGTTGCTTCTTTAGTTCAGAATGTTAAAGTGCTATATTCAGGGATATTAGTTTTCTGGGCTCTAACAATATAATGATCTCCAAAACATTCCAGAATTTAAATCTGTGATAATTATGTGATGGGGGCCAGGGAAGAACACAGAATAATATTTGGATGTGATGACTTGAGTTCTGGAGAGACGTTAGAAATGCTTAGCACGCCACTTATAAAATTTATAGATCACCTTGATTTAGACCTAGACAACTCATCACTTGCATAACCTCTCTGTTCTCACTTTAAAGAAAAAAAATCACTGATGCATAATATTGTGTTATCAGCCCTGCAACTGAATCATAGTTATTTGCTGGTATATGGTTACTAGAAATCGTTAAGTGTCCCAGCCACAGCCTTTATATTGCAACCAGAATTTTGTTTTGGATGTTTCTCTATTTCTGCGGCTTCCCAAGGCACTTCCACCTCAACGTGTTTGTCAATTATTTCCTATGGAATTTCTTGAAGAATTCTCAAATAGTCACATCCCATCATATTTTTCTTATGTCAACTTTCCCAGAAGATAAAAAAATAAAGCTTTTGACTCTCCTTCAGCAGTAAGTATTCTGATTTCTTTTCTTTTCTTTTCCTTCCTTCTTTCCTTCTTTCCTTCCTTCCTTCCTTCTTTCCTTGCCTCCCTCCCTCCCTTCCTTCCTTCCTTCCTTCCTTCCTTCCTTCCTTCCTTCCTTCCTCCCTTCCTTTCTGAATCTCACTCTGTCTCCCAGGCTGGAGGGCAGTGGCATGATCTGGGCTCACTGCAACCTCTGTCTCCTGGGTTCACGCCATTCTCCTGCCTCAGCTTCCTGAGAAGCGGGGACTACAGGCACCTGCCACCATGCCTGGCTAATTTTTTTTTTTTTTTTGGAGTTTTAGTAGAGACGGGGTTTCACCATGTTAACAAGGATGGTCTCGATCTCCTAACCTTGTGATCTGCCTGCCTCTGCCTCCGAAAGTGCTGGGATTACAGGCGTGAGCCACCGCGCCCAGCCCCTGATTTCTATATAAGGGTTATAGTTGTTCACACTGCCTCCATATGGAGATCCAAGCTTCCAAATTCATTAACTTAACCTGACCTCTAACTAATTCAACATCTTCATGGTTCCACTGATGATACAACCTGAGGTCCTTCTTCTCCTAAACCAGGTACTCCAAAATCTCCTTAATTTTAAATTTATATATGCATATAAATACTTTAAATATGTCTTTACCCTCCAATGTGTGGAAAAGATTCTGGTGTGAGAGGTTTCGGGTGCTTATATGACAGTTTTAGGGTGATATGAACTAGAGCATTTTTGTAAGACTTGTCTCCTGTATCAGAATTGCTATGGTAATACATCAATATTATGTGACTGCCATTGTCTATTGAATGGAGTCTGAGTCTTGCAGCAGTGTCATATTTGAAAACTTGGGGCTAAAGCTAGAATAAATGTTTGTATTTCTCCATCTAAAATATAGTTCCAAATATAAATATTTGCATTCCTACTTTCCATGAACAAGTTACAAGAGGAAAGAGAAAATGGAATTGGGGAAGAAGGAAAGCACCACTAAGAAGGTTGATCATATTGGCCTCTTCTCAGAGATGATGTCCAAAAGTCTTCACACTGTGGATATCACTGAGTGTGGCTGGATGATTTTGCTAAAGTGTAAACTGGTGAACCTTTCTATGGGTCTCTATATTGGCATTTTTTTTCATTCATTTAAAAAAAGATAAGTAAACTGATGGTGTTGGTTCTCTTACTTTTGCTATTCAACAACTTTGTGATTGGATAAGCATAAAATATATAACAGTACAGAGAATCACAGCTTGGCAAACTCTCTCCCCTTTCTAAGAAAACCCCTGAATGGCTCTGCCTATTACAAATGGTACCTTGTTCATGCCCTTTGTGCTGACATTTATTGGGATCCCCGGTTTGGAATCTGTACAGTGTTGGATTGGGATTCCATTCTGTGCTATGTACATCATTGCTCTGATTGGAAATTCTCTGGTTTTGATCATCATCAAATCTGAGCCAAGCCTCCAGGAACCCATGTATATCTTCCTGGCCATGTTAGGAGCCACAGACATTTCACTTAGCACCAGTATTGTGCCCAAGATGCTTGGTATTTTTTGGTTCCATTTGCCAGAGATATATTTTGATGCTTGCCCTTTCAGATGTGGCTCATCCACACATTTCAAGGCATTGAATCAGGAATCCTGCTAGCCATGGCTCTGGGCTGCTATGTAGTGATCTGTTATCCTCTGAGGCATGCTATGGTATTCACTTGACAGCTAGTCACTTATATTGTAGTTGGAGTGACATTGCGGCCTGTCATTCTGGTAATTCCATGTCTATTGCTTATAAAATGCTGTCTGAAAATCTGCCGAACCAAGTTAATATCCCACACTTACTGTGAACACATGGCCCTTGTGAATCTTGCCACTGAGGATGTTTACATTAATAAGTTCTATGGCATCCTTGGAGCATTTATTGTTGGTGGGCTTGACTTCATTTTCATCACCCTCACCTATATTCAAATATTTATCACTGTCTTTCACCTGCCTCTGAAAGGGGCATGACTTAAGGTATTTAATACATGTATTCCCCATATATGTGTCTTCTTCCAATTCTATCTCCTTGCTTTTTTTTCATTTTTTACTCACAGATTTGGATCTTATATCCCATCATATGTACACATCACCTTGTCCAGTCTTTACCTACTAGTCCCACCATTCCTCAACCCCTTTATCTATGGGATAAAGACCAAGCACATTAGAGATAAGATAGTAAAAATATTCTGTTCCAAAGACGAGGCTTGAAATTTGATTGAAATGGTTTCTTCATAAAGGTAACAGCTCATCTGTTACTAGACCTATGAGATCCAGTCAATGGTTTGGGGTATCATTATGACTGATGAATAAATTAATGTGTCTGTATACACACACACACACATATACACATACATATATATATTCATATCTGTGCAAGCATTTTTCTAGGTATATTAATAGAAATGAAACTGCAGTACAAAAATTTGTTCTGTTAATTTTTGATAAGTATTGTCATTTCATTTTAGACAATTTCAGTAGCTCATACTTCATAAGCAAAATTCAAGTACTTGTTTCCCCGTGTTATATTATTAAAATTTAACCAAAAAATAAAAAAAAGAGTCCATAATTTTGTTACTGAAAGTCACATGGTTTTATTTTGAGTTTATTTTTAATTCACACTGGATTTTGTTTTGTGCAAAAGTGAATTACACAGCTTAATGGAGGAAGCTTAATAAAAGAAACTCTATTTTGCTAAATAGAGTTTGTATTAAGCAATTTACTATATTTCCATGTTATTCTGTGTTTTTTCATTTAATATATTACCGTAACTTTATGTATTTTTCCTGTCCTTATTTTCTGACTGTCCTCATACCACCATGCTTTACTAGTTTAATTATAAAAGTCATAGAATACTTTGATGTCGTAAAGAACAAGTATTTTTTTGACATTTTTGATTGCAGATATCAATTCTGGAGCCAAACCTAATTGTTTGTTTACCGATAGCTTATTTTCCTGGAATTTTCCCTGAAGAAAATTAGATAATAAAATAAAATTAGTACTCCCTGAGATGTTTCTTTAGCCCTTGTAATGTTTATAAACGAATGTATGGGATACTAAAGTACTAATTTTAAACCTTATTAGACAACTTTAGTGAAATTTCCTACAACAAGCTTCTGTTAAGAAAAGCCTATCCTCCTTTCTCAACTTTTCTTTAATGATATGCCTACACCATCATGATGTGACTTTGTTTTACTCAGTTCAAAGTTATCCAGCAGCACAACACACAAAAATCAACTGGAACAAAATAGTAAATTTAGGCTGCCATTATTATTTACCTAAAAGAATTTGATAATTTATTTCCCCAAGTCTTTCATTTATTTTCTTTTTCTTTTTTCTTTTTCTTTCTTTCTTTTTTTTTTTGAGACAGGGTGTCCCTCTGTAGCCCAGACCAGAGTACAATGGCATGATCTCTGCTCACTGCAAGCTCCGCCTCCCAGATTCACGCCTTTTCCTGCCTCAGCCTCCAGAGTAGCCAGAACTGCAGGTGCCCGCCACCACACCCGGCTAATTTTTTGTATTTTTTAGTAGAGACGGGATTTCACCGTGTTAGCCAGGATAGTCTATCTCCTGACCTCGTTATCTGCCCACCTTGGCCTCCCAGAGTGCTGGGATTACAGGTGTGAGCCACTGCACCCGGCTTATTTATTTTCTTAAAACAGAAATT
Source organism: Rhinopithecus bieti (assembly GCF_001698545.2). NCBI lineage: Eukaryota > Metazoa > Chordata > Mammalia > Primates > Cercopithecidae > Rhinopithecus > Rhinopithecus bieti. Next base: position 201,825 of record NW_016823461.1, read on the forward strand.
ACACCTTTTCTTTCCACTTGCCTTCCACAAACACCCACCATTTGACCCACCCACCCACAATAGTGTAGCTGGATGCTGCCAAAAGAGATAAGTGAAAGCACATTATAACCTGCAAACTGTGATTCAGAGATTTCTGCTATCTAAATCCATTATTCAATGAAACCAACTTCCATTTGCATGCTTAGGGTCTAGAAGAATAAAACAAACAATAATTTCATACCAAACTAAGTAGTGTTATATGATATGTCAATATTTAAATCCTCCATCTAATTATTGGCTTCTAATTTTTCCGTATCTCTTATCTCCCCTTTTCTTTAATTTTTAACTTATTTCAGATTATTATTTTTAAACGTTTCATTGAAGTATATCATACAATTAGAAAGGTGCACCAGTCCTAATACTACATGTTTCTTTTCTTTTCTTTTCCTTGAGCTCGACTCTCACTCAATTGTCCAGGCTGGAGTGCAGTGGCGCAATCATGGTTCACAGCAACCTGAACTACCTGAGCTCAAGCAATTCTACCTCAGCCTCTGGTGTAGCTGGAACTACAGGTGCATGCCACTAGGCCCACCTAATTTATTTTTTATTTTTTATTTTTTATTTGTATAGAGAAGCTTTCTTTATGTTGCTCAGGCTTGTATAGACCTTCTGGGCCCAAACTATCCTCCCACTTCCACCTTGCAAAGTGCTGGGATTACAGACATAAGCCACTGCACCTGGCCACGAATTTTCATAAAATGGGCAGACTGAGCCAAAAAAGCATCCAGATCAAGAAACATAACATGACTGGCAACGCAGAAATTCTCCTTCATTTGTTTCCTTGTCCTTACCCACGCTGGATAACCACTGTCCCGATTGCTATTACCAAGACAACTTTGGCTTCTTGAGAAAAGTACATAAATGAAATATTGAAGCAAATACTCATTTGTTTGCTTCAACTTTATTTTTTAAGATTTATCTCTATTGTTGCACATAAAAATGAGCTATTTCTTCTCATTATGTTATAAAATTCAATTTTATGAATATACTACAATTTCTTTACACGTTATATACTTTTTTGTGGGGGTGCTAAGTAATACACAATATTTTGCTATCAAAAGTAGTGTTGCTGTGAGCATTACTTTACATAGTATTGATAATATATCGCTGTATTAAAAGGAGTATATGTATAGAATTAGAATTGTGAGATAATATGATATTCCTAAGCTTGATATTAATAGATCTTGATAAAATTTTTTTTGAAAACTGATTTTGCAAAAAAGTAATTGTAGCAACTTGTAAGATTACAGTGGATTTTTTTTGCAGTTTTTATTGACAAATCATATTTATAGATATTTATGTAGTAGATGAGATATTTTGTTTTTATTTTCATTTTTTGAGACAAAGTCTCATTCTGTCGCCCAGGCTGGAGTGCAGTGGTGTAATCTTGGCTCACTGAAAGCTCTGCCTCCCGGGTTCACACCATTCTCCTGCCTCAGCCTCCCAAGCAGCTGGGAACATGGGCGCCCGCCACCAAGCCTGGTTAATTTTTTTGTATTTTTAGTAGAGACGGGGTTTCACTGTGTTAGCCAGGATGGTCTCGATTTCCTGACCTTGCGAACCACTCACCTCAGCCTCCCAAAGTGCTGGGATTGCAGGCGTGAGCCACTGTGCCCAGCCTAGTAGATATTTTCATACATGCATACAACATGTAATGATCAAGTAAGGATATTTGGGATATCCACAGCTTAAAACATTTATCATTTCTTTGTGTTGGAACGATTTCAAATCTTCTCTTCTAGCTGTTTATTAAGTACGCAATATATTGTTGTTAACCATTGTCACCCTGCTATGATATTGAACATCAGAACTTAAGGTGTCAAGATAAAGAAAGGTTGGGTAATGAGAACAACATACAACTAAGTCCTAGGCAAGAAATTTTTAAGTGTTCTAGTTGCTTCATATCCTTGCTAGCATTTTGTGTCATCAATCTTTCATTTTCTTGCATGTGTACAGTAGCATCATATTGTGAATTTAATTCAAATATTTTTATTCATGTCAAAGGAGTCATATGCATCGTTTCTCACATTCCTTTGGCCTAAACCCAACCACATGGTCACAACCAGGGACAGGAGTGAAAAAAATGCAGTCTCTAGATGAGTGGCTATGAGATGAGCTTAAACTACAGGCTGGTGGAGGTGGAGAGGAATCTGTTACTGGGACAGAGACAGAATCCATACTGGGGGATTGTTAAAGTCTCTTCCACAGTGCAATGCTTTTGATACAAAATACAAAAAGAGCAATACATACTATATATTATGAAGAAACGTTGGTACTTTTGAAAATGTACCACACATCAAAATAACAGGAGTGTAAAATATGACTTTAATACATGTTATCAGAACCGTATGTACAAAATACCAAGGAGTTTAAAAGAAGAGAAAGGTCACATTCAATGCTAAGGTCAAGGATTTTGGGGAAAGACATGGTTAATGACGAAGTATTTGAAACGTTCTTTGGAAGATAGATTGTGTGTGTATGTGTGTGTGTGTGTGTGTGTGTGTGTGTGTGTGTGTGTGTTTTAAGTGAAGGTATTTCTCTAAAGGACATTTCTGAAATAACTCAAGGAAAGACATCCAAGAATAAGAAAGGGATACATGCTGTTAAAAGCAATGAAGTTTAGAACTCAGGATGAGTAAGAGAGCATATATTGATGTAGAAGCAAAGGTTAGAATGTAGAATGTTTGATTAAGAGGAAGAATTACAGTGGAAAGCAAATCAACTTTGAAGTCAAGCATACCTAGGTTTGACTGTCAGCACTTCCATGGACTAGTTTGATACTGTGAAAGTTACTAATTTCCACAGATCTCAATTTCTGCATTGGACATTTGAAGCAATTAAATCAAATGAGGCAGTTAGCAGAGGCTGATAACAAATGTTATGCTTCTGTCAATCCTTTTCTGGTGTCTCTTTTATATTCTTAAAATTCTGGGGCCCACAGGAAATTTCTTATTTTGTATGAATTTATTTTGATAATTTATTCATTTAATGTACCAAAGTAGATATTCTAAGTGCAAGAGTATGGAGAGATCTGTAAATAATTGCTGGCATAATTTGTACCCTACCATCCAAGAAAATGTTTCATGAGCAAGGCGAATTTATTATGTATATGGTTCTCATTCATTAATAGTAACACTTTCTACTGACAATTTTCGATAAATAATGATAAATAACTACAAGGCTGTGGGATCTGTAATAAGTTCTGATGAAGATATGTAGATGATTGGATATACCCTCTAGACTCAATAACCTTTTACTAAATATCAAAAGATCACTCAGATGAATAAGGTCTGGAGTGCACTCCCAGCAAACTGCAGCAGCCCTGTAAAAGAGGGGCCTGACTATTAAAAGAAAAACAAACAAACGGAAAGCAACAGCAGCAACATCAATAAACGTGTCCCCACAAAAACCCCATCCAAAGGTCAGCAGCCTTAACAGTTGAAGCTAGATGAACTAAATAAGATGAGACGGAATCAATGAAAAAATGCCAAAAACTCAAAAACCAGAGTGCCTTTTCTCCAAATGATTGCAACACCTCTCCTGCAATGGCACAGAGCTGGGTGGAGCTGAGATGGCTGAATTGACAGAAGTAGGCTTCAAAAGGTGGGTAATAACAAACTTTGCTGAGCTAAAGCAGCATGTTTTAACCTAATGCAAAGAAGCTTAGAACCGTGATAAAACTTTACAGGAGTGATTAACCAGAATAACCAGTTTAGAGAGGAACATAAATGACTTAATGGAGTTGAAACACATGACAAAAGAACTTCACAATGCAACTACAAGTATCAATAACAATAGACCAAGCAGAGGAAAGAATTTCAGAACTTGAAGACTATCTTGCTGAAATAAAACAGGCAGACAAGATTAGAAAAAAATAGAATGAAAACAAGCAAACAAACTCTCCGAGGACTATGGGATTATGTAAAAAGACCAAAACTACAACTGATTAGGGTACATGAAAGAGACGGGGAAAACGGAATCAAGTTGAGAAACATACTTCAAGATATCATCCAGGAGAACTTCCCTAACCTAACAAAACAGACCAGCATTGAAATTCAGGAAATACAGAGGACCCTAGTAAGATATTCCATGAGAAGATTGAACCTAAAACACATAATCAGCGGATTCTCCAACGTCAAAATGAAGGAAAAAATGTTAAGGGCAGCTAGAGAGAAAGGCCTTGTCACATATAAAGGGAAGCCCATCAGACTAACAGTGGACCTCTCAGCAGAAACTCTACAAGCCAAAAGAGATAGGGGGCCAGTATTCAACATTCTTAAAGAAAAGAATTTTCAACCCAGAATTTCATATCCAGACAAACTAAGCTTTGTAGCAGAAGGAGAAATAAAATCCTTTTCAGATAAGCAAATGCTGAGAGAATTCATCACCACCAGGCCTGCCTTGCAAGAGACTTTGAAGGAAGCACTAAATATGAAAAAGAAAAACTGTTGGCCAGGTACGGTGGCTCATGCCTGTAATCCCAGCACTTTGGAAGGCTGAGGCAGGTGGATCATCTGAGGTCGGGAGTTCAAGACCAGCCTGACCAGCATGGAGAAACCTCACCTCTACTAAAAATACAAAAAAATTAGCCGGGCATGGTGGCACATACCTGTAATCCCAGCTACTTGGGAGGCTGAGGTAGGAGAGTCACTTGTACCCAGGAGACGGAGGTTGCAGTGAGCCAAGATCATGCCATTGCCCTCCAGTTTGGGCCACAAGAGCAAAACTCTGTCTCAAAAACAAACAAACAAACAACAACAACAAAAACTACTACCAGCCATAACAAAGACACACTGAAGTACACAGACCAATGACACTATAAAGCAACTACATCAACAAGTCTGCAAAATAACTGGTTAGTTAGCATCATGATGACAGGATAAAATTCACACATTACAATATTAACCTTAAATGTAAGTAGGCTAAATGCCCCAATTAAAAGACACAGAATGGAAAGCTGAATGAAGAGTCAAGACCCATTGGTGTGCTGTATTTGAGACACCCATCTCATGTGCAAAGACACACACAGGCTTAAAATAAAGGGATAGAGGAAAATTTATCAAGTAAATAAAAAGCATAAAAAAGCATGGGTTACAATGCTAGTTTCTGACAAAACAGATTTTAAACCAACAAAGATCAAAAAAGACAAAGAAGGGCATTAAATAATAGTAAAAGGTTCAATTTTACAAGAAGAGCTAACTATCCTAAATATGTATGCACCCAATACAGGAGCACCCAGATTCATAAAGCAAGTCCTTAGAGACCTACAAAGAGGCTTAGGCTCCCAAACGATAGTAGTGGGAGAATTTAACAGCCTGCTGTCTGTATTAGACAGATAATCGAGAAGAAAATTACCAAAACTACCAAGGATATTCAGAACTTGAACTCACCTCTGGATCAAGTGGACCTGATAGATATCTACAGAATTCTCCACCCTAAAACAATAGAATACACATTTTTCTCATCACCACATGGCACTTACTCTAAAAGCAATTACATAATTAGAAGTAAAACAGTCCTCAGCAAATGCAAAAAAAAAAAAAAAAAAAAAAAAAACTGAAATCATAGCAGCATCTCAGACCACAGCACAATCCAATTAGAACTCAAGATTAAGACAACTCATCCAAAACCACACAACTACATGGAAATTGGACAATGTGCCCCTGAATGATGACTCCTGGGTAAATAATGAGACTAAGGCAGAAATCAAGTTCTTTGAAACTAATGAGGACAGAGACAATTTACCAGTATCTCTGGGATGCAGCTAGAGCAGTGTTAAGAGAAAAATGTGTGGCACTAAATGCCTACATCAAAAAGCTAGAAAGATCTAAAATCGACACCTTAACATCACAACTGAAAGAACTAGAGAAACAATACCAGACAAACCTTAAAGCTAGTAGAAGACAAGAAACAACCAAGACCAGAGTGGAACTGATGGAGATAGAGACACAAAAAAACACTTCAAAAAATCAATGAGTCTAGAAGCTGGTTTTTTGAAAAATTTATAAAATAAATAGATCACTAGCTAGACAAATAAACAAGAAAACAGAGAAGAATCAAATAGACACAATCAGAAATGATAAGAGGAATATCACTATTGACCCCACAGAAATACAGACAACCACCAGAGATAAACACCTCTATGCACATAAACTAGAAAATCTAGAAGACATGGATAAATTCCTGGAGGCACACACCCTCTCAAGACTGAATCAGGAAGAATTTGTAGCCCTGAATAGACCAATAAAAACTTCTGAAATTGAGACAATAATAGAGAGCCAAAAAAAAAAAAAAAAAAAAAGCTCAGGAGCAGATGGATTAGCAGCTATGTTCAAATGGCTGAATGTTGCTTTACTGGAAAATAATTACATTTGATCTGTGTGCCATACAGAGGACAAACTTAGAACCAGCAAGAAGGAGCCTGTGAGATAGCACTTGTAAGAAACCCTGCTGTAATGCACAGCATGAGCCAGAAATGGAGCAGTGGTGAGTTTCCAATGCTACGTGACAAAACAGTCACTTTAATCCAAGCACAGTACTGAAAATCAGACAGATATATTCAGTAATTCAGCAAATAGGTACTGTACATCTACTGTGGACAAGGCACAGAGTCTCACTCTTGTTGCTCAAGCTAGAGTGCAATGGCGCAATCTTGACTCACTGAAACCTCTGCTTCCAGGGATCAAGCGATTCTCCTGCCTCAGTCTCCTGAGTAGCTGGGATTACAGGTGCCCGCCATCATGCCCAGTTAATTTTTTGTATTTTTAGTAGAGACGAGGTTTCACTACGTTGGCCAGGCTGGTCTCGAACTCCTGACCTCGTGATCCGCCTGCCTCGGCCTCTGAAAGTGCTGGGATTACAGACATGAGCTACCTCCCCCAGCCCCAAAATATTATTTCTTTATATATCCTCTTGCTGTGACTGTCCTGCCTATGACACTGGTTTTTAATATTAACTTTCTTGGTCATTTATTTTATTTAAATTAAATGAGTTTAAATTTCTATTGATGATTCTAGTCATAAGTGCATTATTTTTTATTATAACTTTATTCTTCTAATATGTATAACTGTTAAAGTGTTCTTCTAAAATTATCTGATGAATAAGGATCTTATTTTATTTTTTATATTAACTTTGAAATGATGTTTATAGTTAATATACTCTTTTTGTTAATATACTAATTTTAGTATATATACTCTTTAGTTAATATACTCTTCCGTCAAATATGCAGTTAATGGAACAAGAATCACTTCATAATCAGCAATTATAATTCCATACCCATTATAATTCATACCTGAAATTTTCTATATGAGACTTTTTCCGTAATATTTCATATATTTAGGATATTAAGTAATGCCCATAAGCTTATTGTTGTGACATTTTTAACTGCAAGTACATTGAATAAAAATAATGGAGATTATAAAATTCAACCTTTCTTACTATTAACATTAAATGTCAAGACCAAAGACATATGGCTATTTTGTGGCTGATTCAAAACTGAGCAGCCTTTGATAAAAAAATATGCTGGATTCTCAGCAGCCTATAAGAGCAGGAGTAACTGCTGAGACTGGACAGCAGTAGTAGCTAGAGATAAAAAAAAAAAAAAAGGTAGTCAACAGTACAACATGCAGTCCCAAGAGGTATCATAAAGTAAGATTTGGAGATAGAATGTTTCACTAGTGAAGGAGGTAAAATTGTGTGGCTATAACACAGCTGCGTGAGTATATTCTCCGTATCAATGGTTGGAGTCATCATAGTTCTGAATGTCCATGAACGATCAGTGGGATTTTAGCCAATGCCTAGGTCTATGAGAAAATTGCTCAATCTTCTTGCGGTCAAGAAGAACATAACATTAATATTCAAAGCACTATCAGACTGGCTTAGTGAGGGTCTTAGCAAGATTTTCCAGTATTAAGAGTCCCAGATGACAAGAGTAAAGTCAACATGGAAAAGAAGAAAGGAAAGAGAAGAAAATTCACCTGGGACCGCACATACATAGCAATAAGACTCATTTCAGATGAGTCTTATATCTAATCAATACAATTAACATATAAATCAACTCATACACTTATTTTTTGTGGTAATAACATCTGAAATTTATTTTCTTAGCAGTTATGATATACACAATACATTATCATTGACTATAGTCAAGATACTGTACGATAGATCTCAAAAACTTGCCCCTCTGGTCTAACTAAAATTCTGTACCCTTTTGCCAATATCTCCCCGTCACTGTCTACATTCCTCAGCTCTGGTAACTACCATTCTACTATCTACTCCTATGAGTTCAACTTTTTTGTGTTCCACATATAAGTGATATCATGCAGTATTTGTCTTTGCATGCCTGACTTATTTCCCTTAACATGATGTCTTTCAGTTTTATCTCTATTATTGCAAATGACAAGATTTTCTTCCTAGTTAAAGCTGAATAGTATTCCATTGTGTATACATAGCATATCATATTTTCTTTATCTTTTCTGGATAGGTTGATGTCTTAGCTGTTGTAAATAGTGCTGCAGTGAGCATAGGAATACAGATATCTCTTTGACATCCTGATTTTAATTCCTTTTGACGTATACCCTGTAATGAGATTGCTGCCTCATATGGTAGTTCTATTTTTAGATTTTTCAGAAAACTCCATTCTGTTTTTCATAACAGCAATACCAATTAACATTCCCACAAACAGCATATAGGAGTTCATTTTTCTCCACTTTCCCTCCAACATTTTTTCTAAAGACTTTATGGTTTTATCTTTTATATTATGATTTAAAATTCCTCTGGGATTAATTTTAGTATATAGTGCCATTGAGGGATTGAGATTCATTTTGCTTTTTTAATATACATGAGCTATTTTCATCACCATTCCTTTAAAAAATCATTTTCTCAAAGTAGTAAACTGTCTTTGTGTGCTATATTAGTGGTTTGATTTTACGTTGTCTATTTTTATTCATTAGCCTACTTGCTTATCCTTGAGTCAAACTACAGCAAATATGGTTCTGACATCTATTTAGTATCAATCTTGTATCTGCTTGTGTTTATCCCTCAGTGTTTTTGTTTTACAGGAAAACCTTGAGTATTCCAGGACCTTTACATCTCATATAAACTTTCAATGCTATTTGAAAATTTCCACAAAATGACTTTCAGAAATTTTTATTGAGATTGCATTGAATCTGAATATCTTTATAGGGAAAATCATATTATTTACAATATTGTGTCTTTAAATTCAATCATAAGTGTGAGTCTACCATTTA
>NW_016823462.1:0-798 GCF_001698545.2 Rhinopithecus bieti
AGGCAGGTTTTTTTTAAGGACAATGAAAACAGCATTTTAGAGCCCCCAAAATATAATATAAGTGACTGTTTTAGGAGGAAGGGGGTTCCCCTCATGCCAGGCATGGCACTGGATGTCTTAGCTACAATGTCTAATTCATTGCTTACATCAGTCTCATGAGGATGGTTGTGTTCTCACTTACGAAGGACAAATGGAGTTTCAAAGAGATGAAATAACAGAGCCACAAGAAGCCGAGCTGGGATCCAAATTTAAAGGACTATATGACTTCCAATCCACATGCTTCCCAGAGGATCACACTGAACAGAATATGGAAAACGCTAAGTTCCACTTTGTCTTTTGTGCTGACTCTTGAAAATTCAACCAAAGAGGCATGGAAAGAATGAGATAAATGGCTCTAACAAATTCTGGGACATGTTCTCCTTGCTCTCCTTCCCTGCTCATGCCTCTTTAAAACTTGTCCCAGAAAGTTTGGAAGCATTAGAGGGTCCTTTTTGACTTCCAGCCACTTCAACTACACTCTGAGTCCAGAAGGAGATTCAAGAGGGAAAATGGACACTGTGTAATAGAAAGTATAATGGGAGCTGGGCAACTGTGCTGAGCAGGAGCAGGAGGATGTCACATGGTGAGACTTCCATTTTAGAAGTTTTGCTATGAGGAAGATGGAGCGCGTCAGAGGGTGGTGGTGGTGGTGGTTGTTGTTGCTCTTCTTCTCTTTCTCCTCCTCCTCCTTCTTGCTATTCTTCTTCTTGTTGCTCTTCTTCTTCTTCTTCCTCTTCCTCTTCTCCCTCCCCTCCCCCT
>NW_016823463.1:0-36777 GCF_001698545.2 Rhinopithecus bieti
GTCACACGAGGGTGGAGGCTTGGGGAAGAACGTCGGGAGATCACAGGGAAGAGAACGCCCAGTGAACATACAAACGGGAAAAGTTTGTGAACCCAAAGGGAGAATGCCCGGGGAAACACACACCTTAGGGAGAAACGCCGGGTGAACGCACACAGCGGGGAGAAAGCCACGGGAATGCAGACAGGAGAATGCCTGAGTGAACGCACGGGTGGCGGGGGAAACACCAGTGAACCCGCACCAACACACAGCAGAAAAGTGTGAACACACAGGAAGAGAATGCCAGGCAAACGCACAAGGGGAAAACTGCCATGTAAACCTGTGTTCAGAATTGGTAGGTTCTTGGCCTCACTAACCTCAAGAACGAAACCAGGGACCCTTACGGTGAGTGTTACAGCTCTTAAAAGACGCGTTTCCGAAGTTTGCTCCTTCAAATGTTCAGATACGTCTGCAGCCTCTTGCTTCTGTGTGGGTGCAAGGTCTACACTGTCACGAGTGAAACCTCAGACCTTCGTGGTGTTACAGCGCTCAAACGCAGCACGGACCCAAAGAGCAAAAGAACACAGCCTCCTCGCTGTGTAAAGGGACCCAAGCTGATTGCCGCTGCTGGCACCAGCAGCCTGCTTTTATTTCCTTATCTGACTCCACCCCCCCATCCTGCTGATTGGTCCATTTTACAGAGAGCTGATTGGTCCATCTTACAGAGCGCTGATTGGTCTATTTTTTTTTTTTTTTTTTTGAGACGGAGTCTCGCTCTGTCTCCCAGGCTGGAGTGCAGTGGCCGGATCTCAGCTCACTGCAAGCTCCGCCTCCCGGGTTTACGCCATTCTCCTGCCTCAGCCTCCCAAGTAGCTGGGACTACAGGCGCCCGCCACCTCACCCGGCTAGTTTTTTGTATTTTTTAGTAGAGATGGGGTTTCACCGTGTTAGCCAGGATGGTCTGGATCTCCTGACCTCGTGATCTGCCCGTCTCGGCCTTCCAAAGTGCTGGGATTACAGGCTTGAGCCACCGCGCCCGGCCTGATTGGTCTATTTTACAGAGAGCTGACTGGTCCGTTTTGATAGAGTGCTGATTGGTGTGTTTACAATCCTTGAGCTAGACACAGTGCTAGACAGAAAAGTTCTCCAAGTCCCCAGTAGGTTAGCGAGACACAGAGTTAGCTAGATACAGAGTATCAATTGGTGTATTTACAAACCTTGAGCTAGACACAGAGTGCTGATTGGTGTGTTTACAATCGTTGAGCTAAACACAGAGTGCTAGACAGAAAAGTTCTCCAAGTCACCACTAGGTTAGCTAGATACAGAGTACCAATTGGTGTATTTACAAACCTTGAGCTAGACACAGAGTGCTGATTGGTGTGTTTACAATCGTTGAGCTAAACACAGAGTGCTAGACAGAAAAGTTCTCCAAGTCACCACTAGGTTAGCTAGATACAGAGTACCAATTGGTGTATTTACAAACCTTGAGCTAGACACAGAGTGCTGATTGGTGTGTTTACAATCGTTGAGCTAAACACAGAGTGCTAGACAGAAAAGTTCTCCAAGTCACCACTAGGTTAGCTAGATACAGAGTACCAATTGGTGTATTTACAAACCCTGAGCTAGACACAGAGTGCTGATTGGTGCCTTTACGATCCCTTAGCTAGACATAAAAGTTCCCCAAGTGCCCACCAGACTCAGGAACCCAGCTGGCCTCACCCAGTGAATCCCGCACTGGGGCTGCAGGCGGAGCTGCCCGCCAGTCCCTAGCCGCACCTGCACTCGTCAGCAGGTCCATAGGAACAGGGGGCGGCGCTCATCCAGGAGGCTTGGGCCGCCCAGGAGCCCATGGCGGAGACGGGAGCTTGGCATGAGGGGAGAACGCCTGGTGAACCCAAAAGGTGGAGAATGCTGCGTAAACGCACAGGGCTGCGTGAAGGCACGGGGGAGGGGGCAGGGGGAACGCCGTGTCAACACACAGAGGGGAGAACCCTGGAGGAACACACGCGGGGGAGGACGCCGGGTGAACACATACAGAGGGGAGTATGCATGTGAACGCACTGGGGTGGAGAACGCTGCAAAAACGCACAGGGGGAAGAATGCAGAGTGAACGCACACAAGGAGATGAACGCCGGGTGAGCACACACGGGAGAAAATGCCGCGTGAATACACTCGGGGGAGAACGCCGCACGAACGCACAGGGTGGCGAACGCAATGTGAACGCACAGAGGGAGAATTCCGGTGAACACACTCGGGGGAGAATGCCGGGCGAACCTACAGGTTGGAGAACGCCGGGTGAAAACAGAGGAGGGAGAACGCTGCGCAACCCTCAGCGAGGAGAACGCCTGGTGTACGCACCAGAGGGAGAACGCCGCCCTAACACACACGGGAGATAACGCCGCGCAAACACAGAGTGGGGAGAACGCCGGGTGAGCGCCAGAGGGACGAACGCTGCAGGAACGCACAGCGGGGAGAATGCCATGCCAATGCAGAAAGAAAGGAGAACGCCACGTGAACGCGCACGGTGAGGGGGCGGGAGACGCTGGGAGAACGCAACACAGAATGCGGTGTGAACGCACGGGGTAGAGAACGCGACGTTACCACACAGGGGAGAAGGCCGCGCGCACATCCAGAAGGGAGAACGCCTGTTGAAGGCACAGAGGGGAGAACGCCGCGGGTAGAGCATGCCATGTGAACGCACAAAGAAAGGAGAACCCCTGGTGAAAGCACACAGGAGGAAGAATGCCAAGGGAACACACAGAGTGAAGAGACCGCCGTGGAAACGCACAGGGGAGAGAACGCCTAGGGAAAGCACAGTGAGGAGAAAACCATGTGAACCCACAAAGGAGAACGCCAGGTGAACGCACACGCAGGAGAACGCTGGGCGATCACACAGGGTGGAGAACGCAGGGTAAATACACACTGGGGAAAACGCCGCGGGATCGCCTAGAGGGGAGAACGCTGGGTGAACACAGGGTACGTTCTTCCATCATGGGGCTGCGCTGGAATCTCTGAGTCTACTCTGGTTTAAAAGGCTGCCTGATTCGCAAATTGTTCATTGCTCAATTACATGCCTTTAAATTTAATTCAGCTGAAGTTTTTCTTTTCTCAGGGCCCACCCATAGATGTGGCTCTGTCAGTGGTGCTGGCCAGTGGGGCATGGAGGAACGAGTGTCCTTCCCAGCACAGGCACTAGGAAGCGGCTGTACCTTCTCCACACTCTTCTCCTTGACTCTTAGCTAGACCTCTAAACCCAGGGTTAGATTCAGGGGCCTGTGACCTCCAATAGGAAAACAATTACATCTTTATTTTTGCTAACCTCTACCTCATATTTAGTATTTCCGTGAGTTATGAGTGTAGGCAAAAAAGCACAGTAGCTTCAGCAGGACTGGTGTTTTGCTGGCAGTACAAAACACATTTTCATATCCTATTCCTTGCTATCCTATGTTCTTTCTTTTATGTGTTAAAAAAATCTTATTCTGAGACCATTCATCAGGCCACTGGAAGGGGTTCATGGCACAAAAAAAGATGAAGCCCAGCAATAAGGTGAAAGGGAGATGACAGCCACTGGACCCAAGGAGCCTTGCACCCTGAGTCACCCCATGGAGCACTGACGAGCCTCGGGTCCTGATTCATTATGTGGGGTACTGCTGGACAAGGACATGAGTAAGAAATAAACTTACAGTGCATGAAGCTACTGAAATGATGGGATGTGTTTATCACAGGGCTAGCATCATCCTAACCAGCATGGAGACATGCAGGACAGTGAACGGGAGCCTAGATCTGAAATTAGACAAGCCTGGTCCGGGAGACCTCTTGCAGGCTGGAAAGCTGCTCTCTCGTTTGCCTCCTCTGTATCTCAAAGGACCTGGGTGGTGAAGGTAGTTCTGGGCTGACCTGAGTCAGCTTGAACAGGCCGTTCCTTCAGCAGATTCCTCAAGCTCTGCCCTGGCCCCTTTCTTGGCCCACCCCAGCTTGCCCTCCAAGGGGCATTAGCACTCTGACCGTCGTCTGCTCCTCCTGTTCAGGCCTTGCCACAACAGTGCGGCAGCGTCCCTCAGCAAAGGGGTCTCACCTGCTGTTCAGCAGCTCTCTTCCCACCACAATGACTGACAGCCAGATCCGAACTGGAACTCCACCATGTCCAAAACGAATGTGAACACCAGTAGAATCCAGATAGAAGAGTGTGACCAAGGCACAGTGGATGAGAACTGGAGCTTGGCTAGCAGGCAGGGGTTCAGCTGCTTCCTGACCTGTGCCCTGGCACCTCTCACCTGGCCGGGGCTTCTCAGGGAGTGACTACTGGGGAGACTTTGAGACCCTGACATGTGTGGGTGCATTTCTAAGCCTTCCTTGCATAGACTCACTTCTCCCTAATGCTGTCCCATTTTCCAGACAGGGTCTCACCCACCCCCCACTGCTGCCCCCACTGCTTTGGTTCAGCCCCTCAGCTGTGAATGGAGTTAGTTCCTCATATTAGATCTCGATAAGGCTGTGGTGGGAGTCGGCGTAGAGCAGGGAAAGCCTGGACTTTCTATCAGAAGGTCTTGGTGGAGTAGTGCAGGCCATGGCACTTCCCGGCTCTGTGCATGGGATGGGCCACCCCAACCCGGCTCCTCACACTTCACTGCGTGCAGCAGCCTCCTGGGCCTTAAGAACATGCAGACTCTGAGCAGTGGGACTGCACAGGGCCCACATGTGCATTTCTAAACAGCTTCCAGGGGACGCCAATGCTGCGAGCCCGAGGCCCACACTGGAGGAACACTGGCCAGTGGGCAGCTTTGGGTGACCTTTAACGTGGGTAGAAGCCCACCTGTCCAGCCTACCCCCATGGCTGCTGCAGGATCAGGAAACAGCACACTCTTAAGTGACTCGTCACCATGGTGACTTTTGGATTCCCACTGCCAGTTCCTGTGGAGTCAGAGAGATCTTAGCTCAGAAGTGCTGACAGCAGGGGCTGACTGGCCACCAGCCACGTGGGAAGAGGAGAAAGGCAGCAAGAGTCACCTGAGGCAAATGAGCTAGTCAAGCCACTGCTCCACCTGACTTCCCTCCACGGCTCCTAACACAGGTGAAATTGGCTCAGAACAGCTCAGCATGTCCTACTGAGGGGCAGGAAGGATGCTGAGAAAATCCCAGGAAGCGGTCTCAGCTGGAATGTAATTTGAGGGTGAAAAAGGTGTGTTGCTTGCAGTCTCTTCCTTGCTCCTTGCAGGTTATATTTGAAATGAGTATCAGAGTCATGCAGCCACTGCCAACTAATTCCCAACTAAGAAGGTAAACACCAGCATCGCCTGGGTCTTCTGGTCTACCTGATTCTGCAGCTCAGAGGGAGCTGATTCATGCAGCTGGCAAAAATGACAGCAAGGGCAGGACTATGACCCAATTAAAGGGCAGAACTATGACCCAATTAAAGGAATGTGAGTTAAAACATGGGGAGCCAAACACCCAAATTCCAGCCTGATCCTAACTGGATGTAGGCATTAAACCCTTATGCTGTCATTCCCACCACTGAGTAGAAAGAGTGGCATGTGGCTTTGTATCGCTATAAATACAATTCTACTTTACCGGCCTTCAGCCTCCCTCCTTTTGCTCACAGCCTTGACTGCAGCCAGCAGAGAGGGGCACTGCCTCCGGCATAGCCCAAGTGAGCTGGGTTTCCATGGAGGCGCGAACGGGCTCCATGTCTCCTGCACACTCACATGGCTTCTGCTGCTGGACACGCACATAAAAACGTGTGTGAAGCCTTGCGTGGAATCCACAGCAGAGGTGCAAGGAGATCCAGGGGTCTTGACCTCCTGAGGTTATTTGGGGCAGCAGGGGTGGGGGGTTGTATAGAGATATTTATGTTTTTTCCATTCTGGAAACCACACAGAGACAGTGGGAGGGGGAGATTCTCTGGTCAAGAAATGAAATAGAATGGAGAAGCAGAGAGAAGAGGAATGAGGAAGCTGAGTGGTACCAGGTCTACCTGAAGAGGGATGGGGGAGCTGGGTGGTACCGGGTCTCCCTGAAGAGGGATGGGGCTGGGTGATACCAGGTCTCCCTGAAGAGGGATGGGGCTGGGTGATACCAGGTCTCCCTGAAGAGGGATGGGGGGGCTGGGTGGTACCGGGTCTCCCTGAAGAGGGATGGGGCTGGGTGATACCAGGTCTCCCTGAAGAGGGATGGGGCTGCGTGGTACCGAGTCTCCCTGAAGAGGGATGGGGGGCTGGGTGGTACTAGGACTCCCTGAAGAGGGATCCAGAAGCTGGGTGGTACTAGGTCTCCCTGAAGAGGGATGCGGAAGCTGGGTGATACTAGGTCTCCCTGAAGAGGGATGCGGAAGCTGAACCGGGTCTCCCTGAAGAGGGATGAGGTTGGGTGGTACTGGGTCTCCCTGAAGAGGGATGGAGGGGCTGGGTGGTTCCGGGTCTATCTGAAGAGGGATGGGGGGCTGGGTGGTGCCGGGTTTACCTGAAGAAGGATGGGGGGACTGGGTGGTGCCAGGCCTACCTGAAGAGGGATGGGGGAGCTGGGTGGTGCTGGGTCTCCCTGTGCTCCACACAGCCCCTGTGCTCACGGCACTGTGTACATCCCCTTCGAGAGCCATGGGAGGCGTGTGTCCTCTCTGAAAGGCAGGAAGCAGCAGGGACCACATTCCTCCCATTGGGTATTCCCAACCCCTGGCTCACTGCTCCTCCCCCAGAGCAGGAACTCTGCAAATAGTTGCTGAATAAACAAGTGAGCCAATGAATGAAATAAAGGTGAGACTCAATGGGAAATGCAAAAGTTGCCAGGAACAGCAGGAGGACCACACTCCTGGGAGATCTCCCACGCCATGAATTATACCACCACACACCCACACGCATGCTGCCCGCACGGTGGAAGCATAGCACAACTCTGTGTATGGAGCACACACTCGTCCAGAACACAACTCCATGTGTGGGAGCACACTACCTTCCAGAGGACAACTCCGTGTGTGGGAACACACACCCCTCCGGAGCACAACTCCATGTGTGGAGCATTCACCCCTCCGGAGCTCCTGTACTTTTCCCTTNGAAGAGGGATGGGGCTGGGTGATACCAGGTCTCCCTGAAGAGGGATGGGGGAGCTGGGTGGTACCGGGTCTCCCTGAAGAGGGATGGGGTTGGGTGGTACTGGATCTCCCTGAAGAGGGATGGAGGGGCTGGGTGGTTCCGGGTCTATCTGAAGAGGGATAGGGGGGCTGGGTGATACCAGGTCTCCCTGAAGAGGGATGGGGGCTGCGTGGTACCGAGTCTCCCTGAAGAGGGATGGGGGGCTGGGTGGTACTAGGACTCCCTGAAGAGGGATCCAGAAGCTGGGTGGTACTAGGTCTCCCTGAAGAGGGATGCGGAAGCTGGGTGATACTAGGTCTCCCTGAAGAGGGATGCGGAAGCTGAACCGGGTCTCCCTGAAGAGGGATGAGGTTGGGTGGTACTGGGTCTCCCTGAAGAGGGATGGAGGGGCTGGGTGGTTCCGGGTCTATCTGAAGAGGGATGGGGGGCTGGGTGGTGCCGGGTTTACCTGAAGAAGGATGGGGGGACTGGGTGGTGCCAGGCCTACCTGAAGAGGGATGGGGAGCTGGGTGGTGCTGGGTCTCCCTGTGCTCCACACAGCCCCTGTGCTCACGGCACTGTGTACATCCCCTTCGAGAGCCATGGGAGGCGTGTGTCCTCTCTGAAAGGCAGGAAGCAGCAGGGACCACATTCCTCCCATTGGGTATTCCCAACCCCTGGCTCACTGCTCCTCCCCAGAGCAGGAACTCTGCAAATAGTTGCTGAATAAACAAGTGAGCCAATGAATGAAATAAAGGTGAGACTCAATGGGAAATGCAAAAGTTGCCAGGAACAGCAGGAGGACCACACTCCTGGGAGATCTCCCACGCCATGAATTATACCACCACACACCCACACGCATGCTGCCCGCACGGTGGAAGCATAGCACAACTCTGTGTATGGAGCACACACTCGTCCAGAACACAACTCCATGTGTGGGAGCACACTACCTTCCAGAGGACAACTCCGTGTGTGGGAACACACACCCCTCCGGAGCACAACTCCATGTGTGGAGCATTCACCCCTCCGGAGCTCCTGTACTTTTCCCTTTAGGACATATAGGGAATTTCCATCCAGGAACCAGCTAGGACTCCCAGGGTCTCTTTGGGCCTTTCCCACTGCCTTCCCATCATCCCCAGCAGAACACCCGTGGCCCTGCAGCCCCACAGCCTGCAGTCACACTCTGTCCTCCCACTCAGCAGTGCGAGGGACAAATGCCAAATTTCTGCAGCGGGCCTTTGTTCCCGCCGGCATGGGGCTGTGTTTGCCTTTTCATGCCTCACATGCTTTCAGGCCTGAGTCCTCTGGCTTCTTTCCCCACCCTCTCTCCTCTGACCACCAGTTCCTTGCCCCTAAGCGATTGCTGCAGGTTTGGCCAATGCTTCTTCCTTCTCCACTTCCTGCACCTTAGCATATTCCTTGAGGCCTTGAACCCCTTTCCTACACTGCCTACTCCTGTTCACAAGTTGCACTGCCACCCCACCATCTCCACCCACCGCTGCTGCATGCCCCGGTCATTACCTGCTGATGTCATTGCTGCCACCGTCCACCCACCCTGAAGGCCCAACCCACTCTCCCCACCAACTCCTCAATGCCAGCTCACCTCCCTTCCCGGCCCCGCTCTCCCCACCAATTCCTCCTGCCAGCTTAGCTCCCTGAGCAGCAGGCTTCAGCAGACACAGGGCTGACTTCCACATAGTGGTGAATTCATGAAATGGGGCCCTGTTCGTGCTTCTCTTGCTCTCTTACCACCTGGATTGGAGGAAAATCTGCCTGAATGTCTTTATTACTGGCTAGTGAATCCTAACACACTGGCTTTCTGAGTATATCTTAATTTAATTCATCTTGCATTTTGCCAATCGTTCCTCATAGTCAACCTTCGAATCAAGGTGGATATCTTTCTTAAGATAAAACATGTAGAATAAAAGCCACTTTTATTCAGGAATTTTCTGAATGTTCCTCTACACTGAGGACCCCCACTCTGTCCCCTAACCCCACACTCCAGGGCAAGACACCAGTTCCTTTCTCCCCACTCTCAATGGCTTTCTCAGCTGTCAGACACTAGGTAAGCAGTGTCCTCAACTGCTCATCAGCAATGAACTGAATATTATTAATTTTAAAATAGCCCTTGAATATTATTGATTCATGTGGTTTTTCTATGAAGTACAAAACTTAGCTGCATTGTGCTCGTCTGGATTTCCTCTGTTTCATTTTGGCCCAGCATATCTCCCATGCAGAGCACAAGAGAAACCCTCGTAAGATAATGAGGGCAAGAGGATGGGGACTGGGCAGCGTTGGTGCCTGCCTTTTGTGTCTGTCCTTGGTTCAAAAAGCAGTTTATGGAAGATGCGACAGTTGGGGAGAGCTGGCTGGGGCCGGAGGCCTAGGTCTGAGTGTCTGCCTGGCCATGGACCTGTGGAACCTCAGGCATGTGGCAGATTCTCCAGTGACTCACAAAGGAATCAGTGTCTCCTCACTGGGATCTTATTTGGGGTGAAACCAACATAGGATGGCACACACACAGCAGAAGTGCCATGTACTAAACACCCATCATGCCACAATTCTGCTTCCTCTGTCTCCTATTCAAGGGGCCTTCTATGGTAAGCCTTAGGGGAGAAAAGCAAACACTCTGCAATATCACATCCACCATAAAAACTCTGAGCGGAGATTGCTCCGTGAGACGACACCAGGGAAGTAGGACGCTGAATACAAGATTCCGTCCTCATCCACGGGCACAGAACTTTATCAGGAACCGGGCAAATAGCTATAGCTTTGCACAGCATCGCGTGAGCTCTTTGAAGCACAAACGTTAGTGCAGCAATGTGATTTCTCTCTCCTGCGCTCAAGGACATTCTCTCATGCCTGATGGTTGCAGAGGGAACGTTGCCTGCTCACTTAGCCTTTCCCTTGAACTGTTTCCTCCCTCCTCTGGTTGACAAGCTCTGCTCTGCTCAGCTCAGCTCAGCTGCTTGCAGTGCGGCTTCTGGAGGCTCCCAGCAGACACCTTCCCTCCTGCCAGGGCAGACACGTTCCACAGAAGTGCCCCTGTTCTCCCTGCCACAGCCAGCATGGGAAGCAGGAGAGAAAAGAAAACAAATTGTTGTGAAAAGATGTTATCACAGCATTACAAAAATATGGGATAAACGGAACTAGAAATACCACTGTAGGTCAACAGAGGAGGAGACCTGTCAGTCCCCCAGCACACCAGGAACAAAGCCTCTCAGGATGAATGCTGCAGCCTTGGAGGCCAGCCTTAGGCTGATAATACCCAGGGCAGCCTCCTGTCTTAACTCTGCACTGAGAATCAGGCTCTTCCCCATCCTCCGCAGGGACTCACAAAGCAGATGACAGGGATGCAATGGTCTGTGCATTATCTGTTAGAGCACAACACACATCCTCCTCTCTTTGGTCTTGTGCTTACATTTAACTTCTTTGGTGAGAATTTTAATACATAAATGTGCACGTGAATGGAGTTTACAGATTGTAAAAATGAAAACATATAATGCTTTGAAGTGTGGTAATTTCCTTCCCTCTTTCTTCCCTTCCTCCCTTCTTCGTTCTAGGGTGTTAGGCCCCAGTGGTGAGGAACTGAGAATGGAGGATGGCAGAGGCCCAGCAGGGCATGTCAGCGCTGAGGGGGAGGTGTCACCCCCATCCGCAGGGCAGACAGCAGCACAGCTTGGTAACATACACATAGATTAATAAAATAAGTAAAGACAATGGGAGCTAGGTTTATCATTATTAGAGAAAGTTACAAATATGGACAGAAAAAAAACTAGAATGATCTCTGCAGTATTAGTTAGAATTAAAAGCATTGGTGTGAACCCATGGCTTGCAGTATATGTGGATCAATGCAGATATGAATGCAGACATCCATGTGTGTGGAGAGCAGTACTTCTCTCCTGGGAGGTATGGCTGGCTCCAGCTTTGGAAAGCATATGAGCTAGAAAGCACTGTACTGCCCAAGAGTAAGGAAAGGCTCAAACAATGGGCTGGAGGTGAGAAGATGACCCAGACACCAGGTTGAGGGTCTCTCCCTGGCCAAATGAGACCTTTTTAAGCCATAATGAAATTAATGGGTTTTAACTCACAGAATGAAACAGGAATCCTTAACTCCATATCGACTTAAATTCATAAATCAGCAATGGAATATTTACATAACTTCTGAGTCCTATTAATTACAAAGAAGAAATGCAAACCTAACAATGGAGAAGCTGAGGGACCCAGCCCCAGTGAGTCTTGTGAGGATCACACGCCATCTAAGAGGACGCCACAAGGAGAAGCTCCACTGCTCATCCCAGAAGCGGGCCCCGAGGAAATGCCAGGCAAAGCTATGCTGAGGATTGGTTTACAGAATAATCGCCTGCAATCTTCACAAAAGTCAAGAAATCCCAGGGAGCGTTCCAGACTGCAGGAGACCATGGGACCCAACAACCAAACACCTGTGGGTCCTGGGTGGATGCTTTTGCTTGAAAGGAAATTGTTGAGACCATTGGTGACAGTGAAATGAGGCCTATGGATGGGGTGACAGTGATGTGTCAGGGCCCATTTCTTGATCCAGGTGGTTATGTTGTGAGGTGTAAGAGAACATTCTCTATAGAAAACGTGCCCTAAGTATCTAGGGGTGATGTGCGTCATGTCAACAACTTGTTCTCAAATGTTTCAGGGGGAAAGCAATTCTTTGCACCATTCTTGCAAATTTCCTGGAAACTTAAATCTTTTTAAAAGAAAAAGAAATATGGAATCAGGTGTCCAAACATCTAGGGAAAGGCTTCACTTGACTAAGGGATGGGGCTGGGAGCGAGGCCTACTTGTGACAACACCCTTTGGTTCCGAATTTTGACTGTTTCCACCGATTCTGTCCACGTTGGTAGTGAAATTTGTGTCTGTGCATACTTGTTCTTTCTTGGGAATGGAAGCCATCCAGGAAGCCCTGCATGAAACCATATGTTATTTCTTCATCTTCCCCCCAAAAGGAGAACACCAGGAACAGCTCAGAGAGAGCCCAGGGAGGTCAGGTGTGTGGGCGCCTGCGTGCACCGAACAGACGATGTTGACTCACAGTGGATGGATTAGTCAGGGTTCTCCAGAGAAACAGAACCAATAGGATGTGTGTGTGGAGGGAGATCAATCTATTTTAAGGAATTGGTTCATGTGATTACTAAGGCTGGCAAGTCCAAAATCTGTAGTTAAGCCCAAAGGCTGTGTGCTGGAGAATTCTCTCTTGTTCGGGGGAGGTGAGTCTTGTTGTATTCAGGCCTCCATTGACAGGATGAGCCCATCCACATTAGGGAGGGCTATCTGCTCCACTCAACTCCACTTACTTGAGTGCTCATCTCATCCAAGAGAATCCTCACAGAAACATCCAGAATAATGCCAACCAAATATCTGGGCACCCTGAACCCAGCCAAGTTGATGCATGAAATTAGCCACTATGTTGAACAGAAAATCTGGAAGGAAAGTAGAACAATTTTCAATTTTCTGGGCTATATTTTATGTTATAATTTCATTATTTTAATGCAAATGTGTTAAACTCCCTGAACTTCACAGATATGGCCAAATGTAAATGCAATTATGTGTTCCCAACATCCATGTCACCACTTCCTGCATTACCATGTATCAGAAACTGTCTACTGACTCACAGCAGCAGAAAAGATAACACAAAAGAAGCAACTCGCCTGACCTCAGTGTAAAAATTAGCAATCAGTCTGTCGACATTAAAATAAGTAGAAGACATACCACATTCTTAAGAGATTGACCAACCCTTTCTTAGGAAGATTGCTAACTAGAGAACTCACTGATAAAGGAACAGGTATCCCATCAGACAGGAAAAGACAAAAGTGATCCTGAAAGAGCAAGGTGAGCTTCATAACACACCCCGCTCCTGCCGTCCGCGTGTTGATAACCCATTGTTTCCGCTCCTCTGCACATCTGATTCTGATCACCACACTGTACACCAGGGGCGGAGAGAAGTGACAGCATCACCAGCAACAGCATTCAGAGAAGAAGAGGGAAGGGCTCCTAATTTTATATTGAACAAGTCATAGTGCCTGAGTAAAAACAAGTTGCCATCCAACTCCTGGTGATCACCTTAGAAAGTCATCATCCATATTTTCTTTTTCTTTCTTTCCTTCCTTCCTTCCCTCCTTCCCTTCCTTCGCTTCCTCCCTCCTTCCTTCCTTCCTTCCTTCCTTCCTTCGTCCGTTCCTTCCTTCTTCGCCTTCCTTCCTTCCTTCTTCCTGTCCTCCTCCCTCCCTCCTGCCCCTCCTCCTCCGCCTCCCTTCTTCCGTCTCGGCTCTCTCTCTTCTCTCTCTCTCTCTCTCTCTCTCTCTCTCTCCCCCCTCCAGTCTCTGTCACCCAGACTGGAGTGCACTGGTGTGATCTCGGCTCACTGCAATCTCTACCTCCCAGGTTCAAGTGATTCTCCTGCCTCAGCCTCCCAAGTAGCTGGGATTACAGGCATGCACCACCATGCCTTGATAATTTTTTTGTATTTTTAGTAGAGACAGGGTGTCACCATGTTGGCCAGGCTGGTTTTGAACCTCTGGCCTCAAGTGATCTGCCCGCCTCAGACTCCCAAAGTGTTAGGATTACAGGCGTGAGCCACCGTAACCGGCCCATCCATATTTTCCAATTTAGAAATATGGACTATGGATGAAAAAACTAATTCTCAACAACAGTGATGAGCAATGTGCAGCCTCCAACGATCTGTGGTGAAGAGAAATGAGATTCGGAGGAATGGCTGAATTCCATACATGCTTTTCCAAACCCAGTTCAATTTGTTGTTGGGTTTAGTTTCCCTTTATCAAAGATCCTGTCTATATCTGGTATAACTCAGATTTTAAAAATTGAACTTGAGACAAATAGGACACAATCAGGAAGCTATTTTGCTTAAAAGAAAGTCTCACATCGTCTTCAGGGCTCTTATCCTCAGAACACAAACACTTCAGGTGTTCAGCACAGAAGGAGAAGTCTACTTTGTTCCAGTTTCATTTATCAGGACTCAGTAATGCAGGGTGATATGCTGGTTCCATGCGGGATGTGCTTAGCAAACACCCATTACAAGTCCTGGTTGCCACCTGTCTGCTCTCTTGGAAGAACTATGGAGAAAAAGATGTCATTGTAAGCCCAATTTGCCCTAATAAAAAAATTACTCGGTGATTGCATTCTTCACCAGTGAAGAGTCCCCAGAGAACAGCACAAGGACAGGAAGTAGAAAATCCAGCCTTGGCCGGGCGCGGTGGCTCAAGCCTGTAATACCAGCACTTTGGGAGGCCGAGACGGGCGGATCACGAGGTCAGGAGATCGAGAGCATCCTGGCTAACATGGTGAAACTCCGTCTCTACTAAAAAATACAAAAAACTAGCCGGACGAGGTGGCGGGCGCCAGTAGTCCCAGCTACTCGGGAGGCTGAGGCAGGAGAATGGCCTGAACCTGGGAGGCGGAGCTTGCAGTGAGCTGAGATCCGGCCACTGCACTCCAGCCCAGGCGACAGAGCGAGACTCCGTCTCAAAAAAAAAAAAAAAAAAAAAAAGAATCCGTATCTTCTTGCATTTTCAGCATCACTGTTCGATGTGTGCTGGCAGCTACACTCCCCATTCAAGATGGGCACAGGACAGAGCCCAGAGACATCACAGTCTTGCATGTGCAAATGTACATTTCTGTATGTTACACCTTGCACATTCGGGGTGCTTTGCCTAAAGTCTAGGTTTAGAGAGCCACTCCGTCCCTCAAGGCTTGTGCTGTCTCTGCTTTTCTGAGGGTCTACAGGTCCTATGTTGTTTGAAAAGGTGGTATGGTGATCTTGAAGTCCCCTACCTCACTGATACATGGCTCATGGGGCCCTACTTGTGTTCACCAAGCTATAGCAAGGGTGAGCCCTGCTGACCTCCATCTTCAGTTCACCCAGGTCAGCCCTGCCTCTGTGAGTGCAGCTCTGCTGTAGAAGCCCTGCTCCACTGGGGCTCTCCTCAAACTCTCTTTTTCTTTGCATGAGCTAGGACCCAAAGGAGAGGATCATAAAAAGGCATTCAAGTTCACATCTCAAGCTTCAGTCTCAAACTCACAAAGAAAATTGGAGGATGCCAGCAACTAGCAGCTGTTTACAATGGCCTGGAATGAAATGACGTCTTCAATTCAATTCAGCAAGCAATCACACAGCACCAACTATTTGCGCAACACACTGACAGAGGCTGGCAAAAAGGCTGCAGGGCTTAAATGCACAGCCTGTTCATTCAGCATCATTGACTCCTTCCACAAAGATAAATCAAAATCTGTGTTATGATTGGAAGTGTGCTCAACTAGTGATTTTAACAGTTCAAATGCTTTTCTAAAAATGCCACTTACCATCACTGTGTCACTAGACAAATTGTTTAACATGTCTATTTTTCATGCTTCATTAAAATGGCAAGGACTATACTTTGCAGAGCTGTTGTGACAATTAAATAGGAACGTATATGTAAAATGCCCAGCATGTGCACTTTTGCACTTTATATTACAATTGTGCATAAGATGGAAAATGACTTATTCTATTAGAATCTCCAGCTCTTAATAATGCCTATAAGAAAGGGACCACTTGTCCTCATAAATCCTATATAGAAAAAAATGAAAGAGAATAATTATTTCAGAGACTTGGTTTTGGGGAAAGTTGCTTTGCATTACAAAGAAAATAAATGGGAACTTTCCCCCAGATGGGTTGGAGTCCCGGCATGACTCCTACTATTCTGTTTCACGTGGAAGACAAGCTAAGAGAAAAGCCATAATATAAAGCAACACAGAGCCCAGTGACCTGGGAAACAATTGACCTGGACCCCGATCAAACTGTACCTTGTGAAAGTTTTCAGAATCAAAATGAAGTCACTTGCGTAAAATAACAAAAACAAAAATAACCCTGACAAATTGATCTGGGGAAGGATATGAAGAAGGGGTTCTCATGCTTGCATACCTGGTAACAAAACTGTCACAAAAGGCTACTAAAACACAACCTTGCACAGAGCCATCACAAACTTACACAAAAAGTGCTTCTGTGAGGACATCTGCCTAGCAACTGCCTTTCCAGTCTCAGAATAGCATCATCTTTATTATTGATCTTTGTAGCCAAGGATAATTATCACAAAAGAATTATGTCATTCTCCTGCATTTTTCCTTTAAAAGCCGTTGTCTTCTTTTAGTTCCCCAAATATGCCCATAGTTTACTGTGGCACATGTATTCCCATTGCAATGTCCATCTTCAAATAATTATCATTTTTCTTTTCTTTTTTTTTTTTTTTTTTTGAGACTGAGTCTCGCTCTGTCCCCGAGGCTGGAGTTCAGTGGTGTGATCTCAACTCACTGCAAGCTCCGCCTCCCGGGTTCACGCCATTCTCCTGCCTCAGCCTCCCGAGTAGCTGGGACTACAGGCACCCACCACCACGCCCGGCTAATTTTTTGTATTTTAGTAGAGACGGGGTTTCACTGTGTTAGCCAGGTTGGTCTCGATCTCCTGACCTCGTGATCCACCTGCCTCAGCCTGCCAAAGTGCAGAGATTACAGGCGTGAGCCACTGCGCCTGGCCATCATTTTTCTTTAGAGCGCCCATGTCTATGTGTTATTTAGGATGACATAAATGGTGTCAGAAGTGGGACCTTGAAAAAGACCATCAGAAAGCACCAGTGATTATTGGACCTGGTGTGGACTACTCACTTGAGCCTGTTGAATGCTCTGCTTCCAGGGGTCACTTTCTCTGCCTTGGCGCACTTTCTCTCAGGACAAGCCTCCCTCTTTTTGGTAGAGAATTTTTAAAATTATTCTGGATTTTGTTTGGTTACAAGGCTGTCTTAATAAAGGATCTTACATCCTTCCTGGAGATGATAAAAGACTTTTGTCTTTTCTGGCAAGTCATTTCTGGTATAAAAACAAGAATCTTTCTGATTTGAGTACCCTGGTTTCCACAGAATGTATATTCTATCTATGAGGCATGTATTTTCTGGTGAACTTACTTTTGTTCTATGCACCTAGTTGAATAATTTGTTTGATCATCATCCCTGGGTTAAAATGAACACTCTTGAGTATAGTCTGAGAGCAAAAAATAAACAGTCCAAATGGTTAAAAGCCATCAGGGTGGTTGCCACTGTCTAAAACATCAGTCCAAACTTCTGACAAGATTTATAGGATCTTGTTTTCTTCAGAGATTAATAAGCAATGGAATGGGATTCTCAAACATAAAGGCATGCTAAGTTTTCTGAGATATTATGGCTCATTCTTGTGCATATTTTTTTAACTGATTGCCCAATTACATCAAGGAAAATTCAGAGACTGAAATGGTCTTTATTGAAACTCTCTAAAAACACCCCTGAAACTATAGAGTTAACATGTAGTGCCTTCTAAGTTCTCTTTCTCTTTCAATTTTTTTCTGCCTACTTTGAATCTGCTGACTTTTCTACTGGTGTTCAGATAAAATTCACTGCTTATTGCATTCCAGCCAATATTTTTATAAAAGGTCCTAAAAGTCATTCAAATTAATAGCTTTACAAATAACACGAGCTCAATGGTAACCAAGAAACTAGACTTAAGGGTCAACTCTTTTAATGTAAATTTGGGCTTGCCTAACAATTGCTTAGGATAATTAATAATTAATTGAAGGACTGGCTAATATAAAACTAAAAGGACTAGATAAATGTTTATAAAGATATAAAGATTAGGCTTTCAAATAAAACAAGTTGAACTCCTGAGCTCAGAGGAATAAGACATTTCTATCTGGTGTAAAAATTGCTTTGTCTGCCACATAGGGGTGAAGCCAAAACATAATCTACTGTAATACTTCCCCACCCACAATGACTACTCAAGCAAAACAGACCAGCAAAAAGGTAAATTGTTACTAAAATCCAAGGCCACTTGGAGATCTTCTTATATAATTTAGCTAAAATGTAAACATTGAAAATTTAACCCTAATGTCATTTGAAACTGAAAAAAGGATTAAAAGAGGTGTTTTCATTCTTTTTAAAAACCAAACTGTTTTACTCAAAATTCTGATCCACAGCTCTTATTATATTTACCTATCCGGGCAAACAAAGTGGGGTCGAGGGAAGGTCCCTGAGCCGCCATACTGGGGCTGGAGGTGTGATCTGGGAGCAGAGAGCCATGGCTGATTATGGAGAGTGACACAAACACGGTGCTAGCGTCCAGAATGACAGGTGGGGTGGCAGTCAATATGTGGCCCAGATGGGAAACTGAGGCTCTGATGGGAAACTGAGGCTCTGAACTAAGTCAATAATGAGAAGGAGAAACTGAATATAATTCAGAATACTTTCACAATTTAGGCAATTTAGGCAAAAAAAAAATTTTTTTAAGTTGCCAGTTCACTTTGAGGTTTCTATCTGGAATAAGTGGATGGTGATGTTTTTCACTGAGATGGAGGCGAAAGTTTCAGTGTAAAGATAAGACACCCAGGCCAGGCGCACTGGCTCACACCTGTAATCCTAGCACTCTGGGAGGCTGAGGCAGGCAGATGACTTGAGGTCAGGAGTTCCAGACCAGCCTGGTCAACCCAGTGAAACCCCAACTCTACTAAAAATACAAAAAATAGCCGAGCAGGGTGGCGTGCGCCTGTAGTCCCAGCTACTTGGGAAGCTGAGGCAGGAGAATTGCTTGAACCCAGGAGGCAGAGGTTGCAGTGAGCTAAGATCGCGCCACTGCACTCCAGCCTGGGTGACAGAGCGAGACTCCATCTCAAAAAAAAAAAGGAAAAAAGAAAGAAAAGATACCTAGTTCTGAATATGATACAATTGCTGGTGTTAGTAATTCAAGCACATAATGACCTTCCACTACTAGCTTGGAGAGAGGCATTGCTTTCTAGGTGACAAAGCATTATCCCCTCACAGGGCAAGAGAAATGCTCTCGGGTACAGCAACAGCCCTGCTGAGAAGGGGCTGGTCTGGAGGAGTTTCATGGGAACCTGGTTTTCTTCTCTGACTTTTATCTGTGGTGTCTTTTTCCACTGTAAGTTCTACTCATCCCTGCAGCCTAGTTCACGGCTCCTCTTTTCCACGGTGCTGCTCCAGGCACAAGCTTCCTCTGGCTGAGACCCAGGCCGGCTGCCCCTACTGGCTGCTCTCCGTCCTGAGATGTGCCTGCTCCTCTGCCCCTCTGGGAGACACTCGTACTCCCAGCTCTGATCCTAGAGCCCTGCCTGCTCCTCCTTCCATACATACGAGCCTCAGACCCTGCTCACATGGGAGGCCTTTCTCAGTCATCTCTGCCCGGTGTTAACAGCGAGAACCATGTGGTCAGAGTTGCATCTTCCCAAGTTGAATCTGGAAAATGCACATGACCTACTTGTTTAATGATGTAAAAACATGTGCTTGGATCTGATCTCCATCACTGAACCTTAAACGCTGAGTCTTCCCCTTCTCCCGTCTCCTGCGGCTCATGAGTGCCTTATACTTAAGTGATCTGATGCAGGTTATCAAACGCTTATGTTCTACCTGCTACTAAGCTCTAGGCCGAAAAAGGAATATTAAGAGATCCAAGCATTTGCTTGTGCTGGTGTTTTGAACCCTCCAGCCCCTCATCAGTGCTTTCTTCCATTTAGCTGATGTGACAATGGCAGGAAACCAGCACTTGGCATACGATGTTTTACTCCACAGCCCATGCCTTCCACCAGGATGCACCCCTGTTGGCGTCCCAGTCCGCTCTCAAATGCTCAGACTAATATAATAAATACACACCACTTAAAAAAAAGAATGACTTGTTTAAAAACTGCAAAGGCAGCCGATTGCAGACAGCCTCTGAGGAGCTGCTTTCCTTGACCCCCCAAGGCTATAAAATAAATGGAATTTGAATAGAAGTCTGTTCAAATCCACCAGCTCATCTGGGAATAATGAAGATAAAACCTGAGCCTTGAGCTGTGTTTGCAAAATGACTCAAAAAAAGAATTGACATCATTTAAAGGACTCTGAGGCTTAAGGGTCCACACCCTGAAGCACACCCACTGCCCAAGGACACAGAGCAAATGCAGGAATAACGCCCTTCCCGGTGCAAAACAAATCAGACCTTGTCCCTTTCACAGGCATCCAAACACAAATCACCAGTTCCCGACAGAAACAAATCCTGCCCTGCCACGCCACAGAAAAACACTGGAGACAGAAATGAGCTCAGAGAGGGGCCGAGGGACAGTGACAACCTGGGGACCCTGAACCCTTGGGCTCCACTAGCCTTCCCCACAGCATGCAGAAGAGGGCTGAGCTCCTCCCTCTATTACAGAGGAGGCAAAATAAAGGGACTGCTTCCATGAAATCCCTGATCATCTCGCTCTGTCTGTCTGAAGAAGCTGTCAGGCCTGGCTGGGTGCTGCCGGTCTCAGGGAACCAGCTCTTACTGCAGAGCTCATTTCCGGAGGGGCAGAGGGCCGTCCTGCGTCTCCTTTAATGCCTGCGGGGGACACAGAGGTCACTTAGTCTGGGATCAGGACTGCCAACACCTGCTTTCTCACTATCCCATCTGCCTGGTAAACCTTTGTCTCTCTCTGAACATTCTGCATTTCAGATTGTCTTGTAGACACCATGAAGTGAGGTTTTGGTTTGAACCAGTTTGAAAATCTCTTCTTTTAATGGGCGAGTAAAGCCAAATATTCACAAGCATTGATACAGCTGGCTTTTTTGGTAAATTATGTTGACAATATGGTTATTCTGGGGATTAAATATTTCACGTGTTGAACACAATGCCTGGCACAGTGTAAGTTCTATTGTAAATGTGTATTGAATAAAACATAAATAGGATGTTAACGTGATTAAGACAAAGAGAGAAAAGGATTTAAAGAGAGAAGAGGCCAGGAGACGTGGGAGAAGACAATGCCAACAGGTTGTCTTAACAACACATGGAAAGCTCCCCACTGCACAGCCCCCAGACACCTCACTCCACGAGCGAAATCCCTGCACGGCAGGCCGAGACCGTGGGTGCAGCAGTCTGCCTGACGTGAGAGCCATGTCATCACATATCTAGAAGGAAAGGGGACCTCCGGTTCTGGAACACACAATGGAGGCACATTTCGCTGGAGGCTCCATGTACATTTCTAAATACGTATCAGTGCAGGGACCCTCTGATAAGAAGAAAGTGAGGCCTGACAGAAACTGCCCTTCCGGTAACCCTGAAGAGACTGCTCTGATGGAGACAGCGGCTGGCTTCTCTGTGAATACACGCAGATCTCCTAGGGCAGGAGTGGCAAAGTCACCGTTCCAGGACACACCCGTGACCACACCAGGCTTCCAACAAGGGAGCAGCTGGCTAAGGAACGATGTCCTGGGGCTCTGGCCACATGGAACAGACCCACTCTGAGCTAGAGACACCGCCCAGGCCCACCAGGCATCAGCATGGGCTCCTGCCACGCGCAGACCTCTTCGTCTGGACAGTGTCCCTGTGCCAAGAAGGCAACAGGCTCTGAGGGGTAAACTCAAGCAAGAGAGTCCCCTGAATCGGCGCCATCTGTCCAAATTCCAAGTATGCCTGCCTGATTTACCAGGGCACTGAAGAGCTTAATAGAGAAGAAAAACCAACCTGTGAACTTTATCCAAAGGACAAAACAGCCACTCAGGCGTGGGAGAGTTCCTCTCTCCCCATGTACGCTGCACACGCTCACTCTACACGGACCACAACATCCAATTCACAGGCATGGAAGGGAAACAGCAAAGCAAACAGAAAGGCTTGCTGTGAAAAAGCAAACACGAAACTTCACTTTGGAGTTGTTTTTTAGAAAGCTGCAATTTGTGAATTTCTCTTGCTTTTTAAAACAGAATATTTCCAAAACGTGGGCATCAATGCTTGATCTTTTAGGTGGGGATAGAAGACTGGGCCATCTTCACAGACCCTCAGACCCCGGCTCTCGGCGTCCCCATCTGCCAGCCAGGCTTCCTGCTTGGGGACGGCTGCTCCCCGGCTCGGTGCAGTTTTGCAGCTGCTGGTCTTGCTTAGTGAGGCACAGTTCTATCTGACCAACTGTCTGTACTTCTTCATCCTAAAAATAAACGATGAAAGACACTTTAGAATTCAGATCTTGGATTATCATCAAGGTCTTATGATCATGAACTTTCAGAACTTGAAGACAACAAAAGCAGAGGCTCCACACCACAGGTTCGAGTTTCCAAGAACAGACCCCTTCAATTAGCAGAAGGCTGACATGCACTAAATTGGAACGGGTCGCTCTAGGCGACTCGCCTGTGGGCAGTGGAGCTGGGCTTGGGGCTTGGATCTCCTTGTCACCACCAGAGGTCAGCCTGGCAGCCCTGGTGAAAAGCCTCTGCTTTTATCTTAGAGAAAATTAACAAAGATACAGATACAACAGCACTCAACATACCTATTAAGATATTAAGAGAAAAAAATGGCTTTTGTAGGCCAAAGGGGCAACAGTACCCTATTGCTAAAAGAACAGGTATATTCTTGGTAAAGATAAGCAAGAAGACAACCCCGTCCTTGCATGCTGTCAAGGAACCATGCCTGCTCACACACAGCACACGCTCCCACAGACATACATGCACACCCACATACACAGATGCGCAGGCCTGTGCACACATGCAGAACATGCCCATACGTGCACACATACACACACAGCACATGCACACAGATGCACAGGACCATGCACACACACAGCACATGCCCACATGCATGTACACACACACACAGGTGCACACAACACATGTACACATGCATGTACACATGCACACACACAGCACATGCCCACATATACAGACACAAATGCACAAATACAAGTCTGCCCATGGGAACTGTATGGTGAAGACAAAGCCATCAGGAAACTAGAACCTGTCTTCTTAAGAAAAAAAGGAAGACAAAACATAACTGTCTAACCTGGCTTGGTGGAAGGCACTGGATTTTGGGTATCACTCCATATACTCTGGCGAGGGCATCTTTAAAATCTGCAACCTGATATTAAATACAAGTGTATTAGAAATTAAACTTCAACAGAAAAGATCTGACAGTTCTGGGCTATCCCAAGCGCAACAGTGGCAGGGTCCTGCTCTCCCCTGGCTGGCAGGGACAGAACCCAGCACAGGTGTGAGAATGAAGCCCCCATCCCCACCAGCAAAGCAGAGGATGCTGTTTTCATCCCCAGACCACAAGCTGCTCACTGCAGCTGTTTTCTCTCGACTCCTGTTTTTCTGGAGAGCGGAGCTCTCCTCCTCCCAGTGTCTTTCCAGGCCCCACACTCCCTCCCAAGCTGTCTCACCTGAAACCCCACCTGCCACAGCCACCCTCATCCACCGACTCCTACTCCACCTTTCACGGCCCACAAAGCTTTCTCAGCCCTGCCCACTCTGAAGTCTCCCTCTCTCCCGACCCCCTTCCCACGGCGGACACATTCTCCTTCACAGAAGGCAGGCCCTGGGAGCCCTCAGGTACCGGTCCCAAAACTGCAAACCTAGACCCCCATGTGCTCCAACCTCCTCTCGGATGAGGGGCCGCCTCCCCGCTCTACTGAGGGAATCCTCCCCCACTGCTTCTGCCTCATGCCTTCTGAGTCAAACCTCCTAGGAGGACACCTGCATCCTCTAAGCCTCGTGCTCTGGCTTTGGGGGACACCGAGCTGGGGTCACCAGCTCCAGTAGATGCCTTTGCCCCTTGCCTGCCTGTCTGCCCAGACACTGTCCACTCCTTCCAGGAAGCTCTCCTGTGGCCTCCTGAGCACCTGCTCCACTGACCGCCTGGTTACTGGCTGCCATTCCTGCCCCAGCTCCTTGGGCTCCTTCACACTATCCCTTCTTCTCCAGCTGCATGGCCATAGGCCAAGATTCCCCCACCATGTGGCCTACTTGGAGGGTCTCTGTCCCTAGTCCCTCCCCAGCACCAGGCAACCACAGCAACAAGCAAACACCCCAGCCTACTCAGAGCTCAGTGCTGCTGGAGGATGAGGTCCTCATGTCTGTGGCTCCCACCCGGCCTCTTCCCAAACTTCCTGCTCTCCCCCTGATCCCCCTCAAGTGGCAACTGGTCTCATATCTTCCAGCCCCCAGTTCTGCTCCACTGAGCCACTCCCCCCAGGGCCTGGGCAGGCTGCAGGCCTCCATCACAGCAACATATTTCCCAGGAAATGTCTGGGTCAGCATATCTCCTGGGTTCTCCCACAGCCCTGATTTTCCCATAAAACATTTGAGTGGGCAAGTGGCTGGATGCTGGATGCAAAAGCAGAAAGTCTCTCCTGACGATAAATCAAACTCTTTTCAAAGGACAGAACTCTGAGTATCCAACGTGCTGCTTCTGATGCCCAATCAAATGCCATTAGCACCTGGAAGCAGCTCAGCAAACATGTGGTCGCTGTGGCTTTTACCACCACTGGAATCAGTTCCCTGGACACCAAGTTCTGGGCAAACATGGCAGGCACATTCCCCTCATCTATTCGCACATGAGTCCAGGTGAGGACTGTGAGGGCCCTGCAAGCAATCATCTTACAGCTTCCCAGGGTTGGGGTTGTGGGGGAGTCTGGAAAGGGCTGGCAGACTCCTTCCTCAAGTCCACTGCTCCCCACACCCTGGAAAAATGGCTGCACAGGTAAGCAGACACCACTGAGGGCAAAGACATCGTTGCCAATTTATTTCTCAAACTGTCAAGGCACCAAAATAATTGTTCAACATACAGCCATCACCCCAGAACTGCTAAAATCAGTGACTTTCAACCTTTTTCTAAATCTACAACATGTGATAAATACAAAAACTATCTCAAAGAATTTGATACATTTCTCTAAGGCAAGAGTCTGCAAACATTTTCCGCAAAGGTCCACATCGTAAATATCCCAGGCTTTGTGGGTGACACATCGGTCTCTACGGCAGCTACATCATGGGAGCACAGGCATCCCCAGGTAATAAAGGATTACCATTTTGTTTACAAAAACAGGCAACCAAGAGTTGAAAACAACTACTTTTTCTTTCCTTTTAAGAGACGTGATCTGGCTGTCACCCAGACTGGAGTGCAGTGGGGCGACCATGGCTCACTGCAGCCTCAAATTCCTGGGCTCAAGCAATCCTCTGACCTCAGCCTCCTGAGAGCTGAGACCACAGACACACACTATCATGCTCAGTTGCTTTTACTTCTTTGTAGAGGTCTCATTCTGTTGCCCAGGCTGGTCTCGAACTTCTAGCCGCAGGCAATCCTCCAGCCTCAGCCTCCCAAGGTCCTGGGATTTACACCACACCTGGCCAAAAACAACTTTTTGTATATGCTTACCAGCTAATAACATCTTGTCATGCTTAAATGTCTATAGTTTTTTTTTTTAATCATAAAACAAATCACAATTTTATCATGAAAACAAACCACAAACATAAGACTATGTTACAAAAGTGAATGTGACTCTTCAAACTGCAGATTCCACCTGCTCTGCCAGACCCTGGAGCACACGCTTCTCACAAAAGGAGCCGTGAATCTATACTTCCAAATCACTGGTCTAAGAAGCCTTCAGTTCATACGCAACATGCACAGGAAAATAAAATGCAAATAACATCTGTTTAAATGATAACGGTTAAGTAGGAAGGGGGTTTGCATTGGGTCACTTTACAGTCCACTGACTCAGAGGCTAAAATAGCCCCGCTGGAGGTCCCCAGGAGATACACCGGAGAAAAGAAGCAAAAGCAAGACTTACTTGGTAGTAATTGATGGATGGTTTTATCCCCAATTTTAGGAGCACACTAAAATTTAAATTTAAAAAAGTTAGCTGTATAATGAAGGTCCATTTTCCTTCCTTGTTCTTTTCAGATATCACATTTCATGGCAAAAATTAAGACACTCTTAAAGGAAAGTGCTTTTTTTCTATGACTTTATGTAACAAATGTGTCAACATGGACAGCAAATACATGGTTCCCAGTCCCTGCCTTCCCACTCCTCAGCACACACACTAACTGCTCCAGACACCCTTTCCAATTCCTGACTCCTTCTGAGCATGGGAGCACAGGGGCCACCACCAAGTGGAGTTGGCGCACAGAGCACCACCCATTTGCCACACCTGCTTTAAAAGATAGCAAATGAAATTGGATTCCAGGCTTATCCTGGTAAACTGCATTTGGTCAAATCTTTGAACACAGTCATGCACCACATTTTGACATTCAGTCAGTGAAGGCCTGCAGGTATGAGGGTGGTCCCATATGATCATATTTCTACTGTGCCTTTTCTGTGTTGAGATATGTTTAGATACACAAATCCTTACCACTGTGTTACATATAGGTGCCTACAGTACTCGGTACAGTCACACGCTGTACAGGTTTGTAGCCTCACAGCAACAGGCTATACCACAAAGCATAGGTGTGTCATGGGCTGTATCAGCTAAGTAAGTGCACTCCAAGATATTCACATAATGACAATTTTATACCCTATCACTAAGCAATACACAACCATATGTTAACTCCCTACAGCTTTCAATCGCCTCCTAAAGCACTGCTACACAGAATCCTACCAAACTACCATATACAGAATTCACGTATTAAATTATAAAGGTACATTGTAAAAATTCTGAATCATTCCAGAAGAATATCCTAGTTCCTTATAGTCAAGCCTTTGTAGAAAATTCTAGATCATGATCACAGAGTGGACACAAGGACTTTGAGAGCCTCTGTGGGCACTAACTGATTGTCAGACTGTCTTGGCCAGAGTTCCTGGAACAAGGACTGAGACGCTGGGCCAGGGTCCTTTCAGCCCCAGACATGGCCTGAACCCCCAGGACCTTGCATACGCTAGCTGTTGGTGTTGTATGAATAACAGGTTTCAGACTTTGCAGCAAAAAAAAAAAAAAAAAAAATGTAAACTAGCTCATGAATTTTTTAATATTTATCCTAAGTTTCAATGATCCTATTTTTGATGTATTGAGTTTAATAAAATATTTTTGAAATTAACCTGTTTCTTTTCGCTCCTTTTAATGATGCTACTAGAACATTTTAAATGCCATCTGTGGCTTGTGTTACATGTCTATTGGGTACCATGCTCCTGACTTGGGTGATCAACGGAATAAGGCAAAGAGAGAAAGATGTGGGGAAATGCAGCACCTAGCCCAGCATCATGCTTTCTGCTGAGTTGAGATGAGCTTGGCACTCATCCCAGGTCTTTATCTGTGGGTACTCTAGGACATGCCATCAGCTCATCTGAGTCTATGGGAACCCTGAGAACTTTGCTTCAAGATGATTTGTGGTTTTTCAGGTTTGCTGCCTTCATATTATGAAGTGAAGAAAAAAATGTTACAGTTTTGTATTGTATTTTATTTTTTTTGACACAGAGTCTTGCTCTGTGGCCCAGGCTGGACTGCAGTGGTGTGATCTTGGCTCACTGCAACCTCTGCCTCCTGGTTTCAAGAGATTCTCCTGCCTCAGCCTCCTGAGTAGCTAGGATTACGTGCACCACCATGCCCAGCTAATTTTTGTATTTCTAGTAGAGATGGGGTTTCACCATGTTGGCCAGGCTGGTCGTGAACTCCTGACCTGATCCACCCGCCTTGGCCTCCCAAAGTGTTGGGATTATAGGCGTGAGCCACCGTGCCCGGCCTGTTACAGTTTATGATCATTTGAAAAGCCAACCTATGAGAAAAAGATAATTTGTGATACCAGTTTACGAGGAAAAATGAGGGGTCTTAAATTTTGACTTCTTAATTTTATTTTTAGATTAAAATTAAGGCACTAAGAATTATAGATTTCCCTTGCAGAAACTAAGAATATACATTTCCTATAATTGTTCTTTATAGGTTCTAGCAAACATACTCTCCGTAGTGCTTTGCCCTTGCAGGCCCTCAGTGAACATTTACTGAATGAATCAGTGAATGAATACAGGACCCACCATCCCCATCTACAGCAACAGCAGCACTGGGCCCTGCTGAACCCCCACAGGGACTCACAACAGTGGCGCTGGGCCCTGCTGAACCCCCACAGGGACTCGCAACAGCGGGGCAGCACTGGGCCCTGCTGAACCCCCACAGGGACTCGCAACAGCGGGGCAGCACTGGGCCCTGCTGAACCCCCACAGGGACTCCAGGACTTAAGAGTTTTGCACATGTCTCGCATGTGTGTGTGTGTATGTCTTAGTCTGTCCAGTGTTGCTATACAGGAACACCTGAGGCTTGGTAATTTATTTAAAAAAGAGGTTTATTTGGCTCACGGGACTGCAGGCTGTCCAAGAAGCATGGAACCAGATTCTGCTTCTGACAAGGGCCTCAGGAAGCTTCCACTCATGGCAGAAAGCAAAGAGGAGCTGGTGTGTACAGAGATCACATGGCCAGAGAGGAAGCCAGGGGGTGGGGGCGGTGCCAGGCTCTTGTTAACAACCAGCTCTCTGGGGAACTGAGTGGGAACTCGCTCACCCCTGCAAGAGGGCATTCATCTATTCATGAGGGATCCTTCCCCACAACTCAGACACCTCCCACCTCCACACCGGTGATCAAATTTCAACATGAGATTTGGTGGGGATAAACCAACCACATCCAAACCATAGCAGGAAAGCTACTGAGTTTCAACAAGTGTAAGTAGGAGCCACTTAATAAGCTATGTGTTGGATACAGAGATGAATTATTTAGAAAATTGATTTTAAAATTTTCGGCAGTATCCATTTATCCTCCTTTCTCTGTTTGATTAAATGAACTGTTTTATGGAGTCAGCCTGGAAAACAACAGCACTCTGTGGCAGGGTTAGGACCGTAAGACCCATATTTTGAAACAGAAGGCATCTTTCTTATTATCTCCAAAGTGGTTCCTACCCCTCCAATCTTTCAGCAATGACAGACTTTCTTTTTAATTGTAAGTCTCCTGTGCTCCAGGAGCTACCTAAGACACTCTCTTGGTTAATCGTCATAATGACGTTTTTTTTGTTTTGTTTTGAGACAGTTTTACTCTTGTTTGCACAGGCTGTAGTGCAATAGCATGATCTCAGCTCACTGCAACCTATGCCTCCTGGGTTCAAGCCATTCTCCTGCTTCAGCCTCCCGAGTAGCTGGGATTATAGGCATGCACCACCACACCCGGCTAATTTTTGTATTTTCAGTAGAGATGGGATTTCACCATGTTGGCCAAGCTGGTTTTGAACTCCTGACCTCAGGTGATCTACTCACCTCAGCCTCCCAAAGTGCTGGGATTATATGCATGAGCCACCACACTCGGCCCACAATGACTTTTGAACAGCTAATTAGCTACATTTTTTGGGTGAGAAAATGTTTCCTAAAATATTGCTCTTACTGCAAGAAAGCAATGCTTCCTCTATTAAAAACCTAACATTAAATTATATAGAGCAAATTATATACACAAACTATATACAAATCAAAGTGTATAGGTCTGTGTACGTTTCTTAGTGTATGTACTTGGTAGTGCAGATTTTAAGAGCTAGAAGAGACTTCAGGGTTGTTGGCAACCTACCCATTTATTTTACAGCATGGAAAGAAGATCTAGAGGTCAGATACACAAATTGTACAACTAGTTAGCGTCAGAACCAGGATGAAAAGGCCCACCTAAAGCCGTGAGCTCTGGGAGGTGATTTTTTAAAAAGCTTATTCACAGGGCATTCTTTGCTGTAATCTCGGTCCCCGCTAACCATGCCAAGCCCCTCTTCTATCAGCGCCTGAGCTCTATCCCACCCAAGTCGCAGCTGTTAGACCGCGTTTCATCAGATGACACAGGAGACCATCTGTGTGAGACAATTTTGTGCATTGAGGAGGCAAAGCACATGTCTAGATAAGCAATGGAGGTTTATTCATCTTTTAAGCAGATTTAATTCAGAAACCTTAAATACAGCTGATTAGCAAAGGCTCCTGGTATTATTCTGATTTGAAGGAGAATTGCTCTAAAACAAGCTGCGTAAATTGCAAAAGCAGCAACACAGAGGCTGTGCAATCGCCTGTCATGTTTTTTACAATGACTTCACTGGTTTATTATGACCTCTTATGATGAAGGTCAGTGAGAGCAGCTAAGACACTGACACCCTGAAATGTCCAGACGGAGAGGTAAGGGCACACCGTGGTTCTCTAGCAACCAGATTTGGACAGTGAGTGGGCTGGGCGTGGCCCTCGGGAGGCACTTTGTTTTACAAGTTCACTGGTTCAAGTGGTGACAACATATTCTCCTTTTCAAGAACTGAGGTGAGGGCAGGCAGGGACGATTCAGGCAGGTTTGGGTCATTTCTGGGGCTTAAATAACCCTGGCCAACATCTCTTTCCTGCCTGCTTGTTCCAGGAGCTCTGTGACAAAGACCCACAGACTTCCTGAGGTTCCGTCTTTCTAAGAAAAAGGAAACGACCTGTTAATGCACTATCCTTTATCAGGAACCATGGCTGAGAAAGGCACACGCTGGTTGGAGTTCTCATTTTCCCTACGGCCGACTCTGATGATGAGATGGTGCCCAGACAGGCATCCCAATACTCTGCACCCACTCTGTGTGATCGTGATGTAGAATGATCCGGAAAGGCTTGGTAGGCACAGAACATTCCTCAGGAATGATCCCACTGGCCAAACAGTGCACATGCAGAAGCTGCTGGAGGGCACCGTGGTCTACACTCACTCCCCTGGATCCAGCCGTCAGGCTTGGGAGACAGCAGGGATCCCCACTGGGAAGTGCAGCAGGGGGAAGGGCACACCCACCTGTTGAGGTCCAGCTCCCTGTAGAGTTCCAGGCTTCTGCCAAAGTACTTCTTCTGGGAGTTGAGTGCGTCCACCTGGGCGGCACAGGTCCCATGCTTTTCCCACTCATGCTTCCTGTGAGGATTAGAAAAAA
Organism: Rhinopithecus bieti; assembly: GCF_001698545.2. Taxonomy (NCBI): domain Eukaryota; kingdom Metazoa; phylum Chordata; class Mammalia; order Primates; family Cercopithecidae; genus Rhinopithecus; species Rhinopithecus bieti. The sequence goes on from NW_016823463.1 coordinate 30,740, forward strand.
ATCTCCACTTAAAAGTAATGAAACAGGCTGGGCGCAATGGCTCAGACCTGTAAATCCAACACTTTGGGAGGCTGAAGGGGGTGGATCACCTGAGATCAGGAGTTTGACACCAGCCTGACCAACATGGTGAAACCCATCTCTACTAAAAATACAAAAAAATGAGTCGAGTGGGGTGGCAGGTGCCTGAAATCCCAGCTACTCAGGAGGCTGAGGAGATTCACTTGAACCTGGGAGGCAGAGGTTGCAGTGAGCCGAGATCATGCCATTGCACTATAGCCTGGGCAAGAGAGAAATTCCGTCTCAAAAAAAAAAAAAAAAAGGTAATGAAACTGATTCCGAATAAAAATGGTCAAGCATGTTTTGTCTTAGCACAGACTATTCCCGTGCAGTAGGCATGTCATTTCTTTTACCAAGTAGGAAGGGTAAAATTCCTTATATGCAACATAGGCAATTATTTCAATCCCCCACGATGAAATAATCAGTTTCAGTTCACGTCTACAATTACAGCTTGCTCAATTAACAACAAATCAAAGCTGAGAAAAAAGAACACGATGCTGCCCTAACCCCCCACTGATTCACAAAGCAACGTGTGGTCTCCTGCAGTGAGTGGGTGCTTCGCAGCCAGGGAATTTCGCAGAGTGGCACAAACTGTCATTTCTAAGCAACCAGCCACGGAAAGGCAGGACAGCTAATTACCAGGAAACACCTCAGGCCCATTTTCCATGTCAGCTTCTACAAATTATAGTTCAAGCATCCATTGTACATAGAGGACAATACGAACAACTGAACAGCCCATAACCAAAGGGCTGCACATGGATAGCAATTTGTATTCCAGAAACATGTGGTCACTGATAATGATTCCTGATATTTTACTGCAGATTAAAGGCTTACAAAAATCTTTCACGTTCTTCATTTGGTTCTCAAAACTCTGCAAGGCGAAAATATCACTGCTAGTTTAGAGACAGGGAACAGAAGCCCAGCAGGGCCAGGGGACTTGCTGAAGGCCACTCTCAAGCCCAAGGTCAGCACCCTTCCCACCGCACTGGGCTGCCGTCCAATCAACTGCTGACGAGACTGACAGCCACCTTCAGAATGACCGGCGTGTCATTCAGATGTTTATCATCATTCGCATGAAAAGACAAAATGGGAATCAGATTTCCTCAGCTTTATTAGTGATGAATTCATGATGTTTTAATAAATAACATTCATGCAATCACTTATATGCAGTCTTAAAAATACAATCTAAATGTGCATTCATTGGCAAAATTCACCCAAAATACTAGTTTTAAATAATTCCTATCGATTTAAGTCACAGAAAATGATGAAAAGTTGAAAACAGGAAGGATAAAAGTGGATGAGTAACTATCTTCATCTGGAAGACTTTCCAGAGCGAATGACCTAATAACTTCCTATATCCTATGGGGTAGAAAAAAAGAGATTATTTTAAACTAATTGAAATGTAACCTGAATTCCAGGTGACTTCGTTGCTATAAAACAGGGGTAATTCTGCAGGTGAGATGAGGTGTGCCGAGCCCTTCCACACGAATGAAAACAGTTCCTTGCTCACAATAAACTGCAAATGTCAGCCATCATTATTCTTGGAGCAAGCTTAACTCAACAGATGCTGGAAATAGACTGATATTCACGGAGCTCAACGACATTCACTCACACGTCATTTGGAACTGGACCTTTGTTATTTTTAAGCACCAAAACGGTCAGTCACCAATGCGAAGTGACTCAGCGCGTTGCCCTCTATGGTGAGAGACACCCTGACTCACCCACCAAGCGTAGACGCAGCCAGGAGCGGATGTCCCGGGCTCACCCACCCACTGTCACCTGGCCTGCTCGGCCACAAGAGGCAGCCAGTCCTCGGGGCTGGTTATGCCCAAAGATACATTCCACAGCAGTGCTGTGACACCTTCCCCTGCCCAAGGAGCAGAGGTGGAGAAGCCAGAGGCCAACCCCCATGGAGTTAGTCAGGTGACCTGAGTGATAGGCACAGGACTGGGTGACACAGCCGAGACAGGAGCTCCTCCCTGATATTTTGTATTTAGGAGCACTCAAAAAATATAAATATTAATTTGTGTGTGAGATTTATCCTTTTCATTTAGAACCAAACAGTTTTCTTAAGTGTGTAATTCAACTATCAACTTGAAAATTTAAAGTAAGTCATCTTGCCTTTATCAGAGCACAAAAATAAAGGCATACTTTGCCCACACTGTTTTGACTAAATGCTCAAGATCCAGCTCACTGAAGGCCTTTGCATGTTTGCTGATTTATTTTCAGCCATTTGGCTAGTCTGACAGACTCTATCATGGAACACTGTAACAACTGGAAAAATTCTCTTTCATATAACTCAGTTACCATACACTCATTATCTGAAGTACACGTGAAGTGACATACAATTTTTTTTCCTATCTTCTTCCATTTCAACTTATCATGGCCATTATTTTGAAATAATTTTCTAGAACACAGGCTGTGCAGAACAGGTGACTGAGACCTGAACCATTCACCATCCGAATTTTCATTAAGAGTGGTTCTCTGTACTCAAGGGTGATTCAATGCACAGAGTGAGGGTCCGTGAATCCTAAGGCCACTTCACTGCCACACCGATGAACCAGGAAGATGGACATCACTTCCATTTCATTTTGTTTTAAAAAGCTTTCTTCTAAACTTAACTTATAACTTTCCTGAAAATTACACACAAAAATATTACTAAGTTAACCTTTCTACCTAAAATTTGATGGGTTGTAATCTGAATTATAAATTGCAACATTGAAGTGGGATAGAGAAAATAATTACCTTCAGTTAACATAACGTTAATAAAAGGAATTCACTTCATGTTATTAAAAAAGCCATGATTTTAAAAGCTACCTCGAATTGAACATGACATTTAGGTCCTAGGCTCAGCTTCGGCTGAACTTAAAGGCACCTCACCCTGACTGGGGTCTCAGCCTCACATGCTAAGTCTCACTTTCTCTCCTCCCTAAGTCATAGGCATGAGATCATCATCTTAGAAGACATCTTTTTTTTTTGAGATGGAATCTTGCCCTGTCACCTGGGCTGGAGTACAGTGGCGTGATCTCGGCTCACTGCAACCTCCACCTACTGAGTTCAATGGATTCTCTTGCCTCAGACTCCCAAGTAGCTGGGATTACAAGTGTACGCCACTGTGCCCAGCTAAATTTTGTATTTTTAGTAGAGATGGAGTTTTGCCATGTTGGCCAGGCTGGTCTTGAACTCCTGACCTCAAGTGATCCACCTGCCTTGGCCTTCCAGAGTGCTGGGATTACAGGTGTGAACCACTGTGGCTGTTCTCTTTTTACTTAATGTATTTCAAGACAGGAGCACAATTTCCTTAAGCAATATTCTCTCCTGTCTGATATAGACCAATTCTTAGATATGCAAGCATTTGACTCTGTTGAGCCTCAGAAGAGAAAATTTGTATCTTTCTTTCTTTTTTTTTTTTTTTTTTGAGACAGGGTCTCACCCCGCCGTCACCCAGGCTGGTTATCACCCCAGCTGATCACAGCTCATTGCAACCTTGAGCTCCTGGGACCACAGACACACAATACCACATCTGGCTGACTTTTTAAATTTTTGGTAGAGACGGCATTTTGTCATGTTACCAGGCTGGTCTCGAACTCCTGGACTCAAGCAATCCACCCATCTCAGCCTCCCAAAGTGCCAGGATTACAGGCATGAGCCATTGTGACTGGCTGAGAAAAGTTTTCAAGCAAAGTAATAAATATCACATAGGTTAGAAAACAGGCTTATAAGGTAAATTCCACTTGCTTTCATTTTTTTATATATTGGAGAAAGGCACCAAAAATGCCATAACAGAATCATATCTCATAAAAGGTTGTTCAAACTGCTCAGCCCCATAAGACAGATTCTGTTATCTTGCTTCCCACACAGTTTCCACTTAGAGCGATTCATTACGCTCCCCACACACGCTCAGACAGCAATCAAGACAGCAATCAGAGGCTGGGACTTACCAGAAGCGGCTGCGATTGGGAAACGAGTGAATTACATCAGGCCAGTATGCCTTCATTTCTGGCAAAAGATCCTATGCATTAAAATAAAAAAATAAATAAAAGAAGTCTATGCAGGATCTTAATAATAAACTCCAAACTCAGAAGATAAATTTGATAAACTGACACATTCAAAGAATTGAGCTCTGCTAATTAACAATACTTGGGTGAGTAAAATTACCCTATACTTATTTTGTACAAAGTGTTTGTTAAGATATATCTACAAGTGCAATTTGAGTAATCATAAAACTGCACACGAAAATACAAGCTCTTACAGGTGAAGGGATACAGTGTACATCCAAACAATGGAATATTTGCAGCAACAAAAACCAATGAACTATCAAGCCATGAAAAGCCACTGGAGGAACTGTAAACATATATTGCTAGTGAAAGAGGCCAACCTGCAGAGGCTCCATACTATACGATTCCGATGATGTGACCATTTGGAAAAGGGAGTCTTAAGAGACAGAAAGGAGATTTGCAGTTGCTAGGGGTTCAAGGGGAGGAAAGAAGGGGAGGTATGGCTCAGGCGGTCTGAGGCCAGGGGCTGCTCTGCACCGCACTGGGTGGGACTTGCTCTCCTGCATTTATCCAAAGCCACACAACTGCACAACACAGGAGTAAACCCTAATGTTAACGCTAAACTTTATTTAATAATGAAGTATCAGTATCAGTTCATTAATTGTAACAAATGTGACACACTATAGAAGATGTTAATGATTGGGAGATTTGAGGGGAAGGGAGTGAACTGTCTGTAATCTCCATCCAATTTTTCTGTAAACCTAAAACTGTTCTAAAAACAACATCAGCCGGACGCGGTGGCTCACGACTGTAATCCCAGCACTTTGGGAGGCTGATGCAGGCAGATCAGGAAGTCAGGAGATCAAGACCCTCCTGGCCAACCTGGTGAAACCCCGTCTCTACCAAAAACACAAAAATTAGCCGGGCATGGTGGCACATGTGTGTAATCCCAGCTACTCGGGAGGCTGAGGCAGGAGAATCACCTGAACCAGAGAGGCAGAGGTTGCAGTGAGCCGAGATCGAGCCACCGCACTCCAGCCTGGCGACAGAGTGAGACTCCGTCTTAAAAAACAAACAAACAATAAACCATCAATTAAAACAAACAAAGGACAAGCTCTTCTTTTCCCAGAGAAGAGCTTGTGTGAGCTGGGCAGCCTGGGCTCCACACTGCACCAGTCACACTAAATTCAACGGAACTGGAGTTTACTTTTCAATTTCTACACACCCTCTACACCAAAAAACCCCAAAATAGTCAGTAAAAAGATGCTGAACAAACTTCGGATAATTTCATTTTTCTTCCCTTTCTCCTGTTTTCCAGCACCCTATATGAGGGTTCTTTCCTCAGCCCATTTGTAATGTGGCCCCACCCCACAGCCCCCGCCCATGTGGGCGCAGCTCTGACCCCCTGCAGCCCCCCAACCAGTCTCTCCTGCCCCACCATGCTGGCTTCAGCCCCACCAGCCCTCGGGATGACCTAGGCCATGATATGATTGACTGTGCAAACTGGGCTACTTCCATTTGGGACAATGCAAAGTTGGATCTACCGCTACACAACGAGGAAGCCAGGACTACTCTGAGGAGTGGCGGCTCAGGCCACCACAGACCCATGACCCGCCGCCCCCAACCCAAAAGGCAATGCAGCCTTCCTGTCCTGGATGCCTCGGGGATATGCAGTCCCATGGTGCCTCTGCACCAACCTCTCCTCTCCTGGGTTTCCGCCTTTTCCGGCTGTAGGCACACATGCCCCTTTTCACCTGGTTGTTATCACGGGGCTCCACCAGCACTGCCCCCTCTGCCCATCAGGCCCACACCTGTCAGCGCTGCCCCCTTAGCCCACCCACATCTGTCAGCCCTGCCCCTCACCTACCCATGTCCACACTTATCAGCCCTGCCCCTCACCCACCCACACCCACACCTGTCAGCCCTGCCCCTCACCCACCCACACCCGTCAGCCCTGCCCCTCACCTACCCAGGTCCACACCC
>NW_016823463.1:37041-40294 GCF_001698545.2 Rhinopithecus bieti
CGTCAGTCCTGCCCCCTCACCTACCCATGTCCACACTTATCAGCCCTGCCCCCTCACCCACCCACACCCACACCTGTCAGCCCTGGCCCCTCATCCACCCATGTCCACAGACCCATGTACATCCCTACACCTGTCATTTCGATTCACCATCCTCATGCTAATTATGCCTAAAGCCACCTTTCCTCTGACCCTGAAGATCCTCTATGTCACCACCTGGAGGTCTCAAGAGCATTTCAAACTCAACATATCCTGAAGTGGCCTCTTCATCATGCCTCCCCAGAGCCCATTCCCTGCAGTGAGTCCTGGAGGAGAGGAGGAGAGTCTGTGTGAGGAGCTAGAGACAGCACCAGGCTCGGGGGTGTCCCTTCTAAGTCTCATGGTAGTGCCCAGCCTCTTGGCTTATCCCACTGAAGGTCTTCATGGGGAGGAAAAAGAAAACAATTCCATACAGATTAGAACTTGTGGGCTGGGTACGGTGGCTCACACCTGTCATCCCAGCACTTTGGGAGACCAAGGTGGGTAGATCACCTGAGGTTGGGAGTTCGAGACCAGCCTGACCAACATGGGGAAACCCTGTCTCTACTAAAAATACAAAATTAGCTGGGTGTGGTGGCACATGTCTGTAATCCCAGCTACTCGGGAGGCTGAGGCAGGAGAATCACTTGAATCTGGGAGGCGGAGGTTGTGGTAAGCCAAGACTGCACCATTGCACTCCAGCCTGGGCAACCAGAGCGAAACTCTGCCTCAAAAAAAAAAACAAAAAACAAGAACTTGTGATGGATTTGCAACTAATGACCTTGGGGAATGTACCATTCCTAGGAAGGACCCACAACTTCCACAAATTCTTCCATTCTACTGCATATTTTAAAGAAGGCCCCAGTTACCACCACCTCCCTGGGTCCAGGACCAGTTACCCTGACATACACTAGTTACACACAGGAACTGTTGGCACCCTAAGGAAAGGTGAGGACGTGCGTACAAGTGAAGACTCTGTTATGCCATATGAGGTATAGGTATCTCAAAGGAACGCCTCTGCTACTATCTCTAATAAATTCCCACCCTGTGAGTTTTCTTTAATCAAGCTCTTGTACTGGAAAGGCCCAGCATGTCCACCCTGCTCAGAAACCCGTCCACCAGATAGGACAGCCCCAGGCCTGTGCTCTCTGAGCCTCAACTGTCTGGAGATGCCTGGCAATATAGCACACCAACCGGATTCCCACGTGAGCCATCTGACCCAGGAGTCCTGGGACCTGGGACGAGGCGGGGCTGGCGGGCGAGTGTCAGGATCTGCACAAGGTTGGCACAGGGGAGTGTGAGGGCTTGCTCTGGTTGGAGCCCCTCGCTCAGGCCCCTCATGCAGTGGCTTGGGCACAAGGCAGGGGAGGGGAGGGAAGGGGAGGGGAAAGGTCAGTTGGTGTAATTTGTGGGGTTGAGATAGCAATACTTACTAAAACAGCACCAAGGGCTCAATCCTGGTGAATACATTCATGACCCCATACTTTTAAAGATGACTTTGAAGATACACTTGTGAAGAAAAGAGTGAATCTAGGTCAACACTCTGCAGTAGAAATATAATTAAAAATCAATACCTTAATCTCTTCTAAATTGAAGGGCCACGATCTATTACATCCTTCACTTTTATCAGGCCTGGAAATTCAAATTTAAAAGAGAAAGTAAGAAATATGAGTCTTGGTTGGGGTGGCTTCTACACGACCTTAGAAAACACTTTCATTAAAGTCTGCAAAGCATAAAAAGAGAAATTCTAATTGGGAATTCCTTATCCCATGCAGGACGCTTAAGAAAGAAGACACGGGTAAGAGTAGTCAGAGTTCGAATTTCTTTAGAAGAGAAAAGAAATTGTGTTAAGAGCATCCAGGAGTAATGCAAACAGGCCGCTGCTTAGTAAAGGAAGCGCAATGGATGGCCTAGTAGCACCTAGGAGCGGGGGCTCTGGGGTCGCCCTGACTGGGTTGACAGCAACCTCTGCTGCTCCCTAGCACCAGGACCTAAGTAAGCTGACCCCTGGCCAATCTCCATGCCACAGATCCAGCATGAGAACAGCGAGAGCCTGTTCCTTTCAATGGTGAGGAAGAACTCCAGGAGATGACAAATGTAACATGTCAGAAAGTACCTAGCGTATGACAGAAGATCAGCTAGCAGGATTTTCATTTCATTTTTAGTAGCAAACGCACTTACACTGTCTAGAACTTTAACTCCATCCTCACACATCTAATTCTGGACATATCAACTCTGACTCTTGAGTGCTGCTTACTCTACAAGGTCACCAACTTCCTAAGACCCCGACCTCTCAGAGCCCCAAAGAGGCCAGGGAGGAGAGTGTCTTCAGGGTCAACAGCTGGACCAGCATCTGAAACCCGCCTGATTGCATGCACCGGACTGGATGGCATTGCAAAGCTTCATTCCAGCCTCAGAAATGAAACGGCCACGATGAGCAGAGGCACAATTAGAGCATTTGGCAACAGCAAGGGAGAGGACACCACGCAAAGTCTAGGAAAGCCAGGAGCCCCAGAGACAGGAGGTCAAGGTCATCTGAGCAGCCTGAGAAGAAAGTGAAACCCGAGTAGCTACATTCCAACTTAACTTGTTTCCCACCAATCCCTCTTCCTAAGGAACCAAGAGGCACCAATAAAGCTAAAAGGGCCTTTTTCAATCCCTGCATCGAGGCAGCAGGACAAAACTGGTCTTTCAGATGGGGTGATTCGTGCGCCCAGTTCAACGTCACAAGTATGTCCATGTTAAATAGAAAAGAATTAACTAAAGGCAGACAAAACCAGAAAAATAAATTTGAGTGTCTCCGAAATGTGTACAAGAGAGATACACACATTTATGTATTTTCATGTAGTTATTTATAATAAATCCCAAGAGAAGAACAAAATGAGAAAATTAAAATGTAGTGACCCTAACATGTACCGAGAATCTGTAAACACTATTTTAAAAAGTGTTACTGGCCGGGCGCAGTGGCTCACACCTGTAATCCCAGCACTTTGGGAGGCCAAGGCAGGTGGATCACCTGAGGTCAGGAGTTCGAGACCAGCCTGACAAACATGGTGAAATCCTGGCTCTACTAAAAAATACAAAAATCAGCTGGGTGTGGTGGGGCACACCTGTAATTCCAGCTACTTGGAAGGCTGGAGCAAGAGAATCACTTGAACCTGGGAGGCGGAGGTTGCAGTGAGCCGAGATCGTGCCACTGCACTCCAGCCTGGGCAACAGAGTAAGACTCCATCTCAAA
>NW_016823463.1:43152-54134 GCF_001698545.2 Rhinopithecus bieti
AAAAAAAAAAAAAAAAAAAAAAGTGTTATTGTTATATGAAGACAGAATTAAAGAACAAGAGAATCAGTGTTCTGCTAGAAAGACTAAAGATATTTTTATAAGAATCTGGTCTATTGGATAAACTCCTAAAAATAAACAAGAATAAATACATTCAAGCTAGGGTTCCCAGTCAGCGAGCCTCTTCTGCCTAAGATTTAATTGTGTGAGATACTTGCCATAGTCCATGTATTGTCCAGTAATCGGGAGGGTCTCTACAGTCGTTTTGAATTTCCTAGGGAGAAAATATAACAAGAAAATGGTTGACTCTTTATTAAAATACACTTAGAACCCTATTAAAATACATTTAGCAACTAGTTGCAACATATGCCAACGAGATACAGGTACTGTGCTAATAACACAAGCTAAAATCAGTGTTAGTTCATAATAAATTGCTTACAACAACAAATCCATGAGGAAGCTACACTCGGGCTGGATGTCCTAAGCCAATCCTCAAACAACTGACTTAATAGAAACAGCCATTTTTGTTAAGCCATTCCTCAAATATTTGACTTAACAGAAACCGGTGCTTTTATGAGCCAAGCACAGTGGCTCACGCCTGTAATCCCAACACTTTGTTTGGGAGGCCAACGCGGGTGGTTCAACTGAGGTCAGGAGTTCTAGACCAGCCTGGCCAACATGGTGAAACCTCGTCTCTACTGAAAACACAAAATTGGCCGGGTGTGGTGGCAGGTGCTTGTCGTCCCTGTTACTCTGGAAGCTGAGGCAGGAGAATTGCTTGAACTCAGTGAACCGAGATCACACCATTGCACTCCAGCCTAGGTGACAAGAACAAAACTGTGTCTCAAAAAAAAAAAAGGCTGGGCACGGTGGCTCATGCCTCTAAACTCAGCACTTTGGGAGGTGGAGGTGGGCAGATCACGAGGTCAGGAGATCAAGACCATCCTGGCCGACCTGTGAAACCCTGTCTCTACTAAAAATACAAAAATTAGCTGGGCGTGGTGGCACGCGCCTGTAATCCCAGCTACTCAGGAGGCTGAGGCAGGAGAATCACTTGAACCCGGAAGGCGGAGCTTGCAGTGAGCCAAGATCATGCCACTGCACTCCAGCCTGGTGACAGGGCGAGACTCCATCTCAAAAAAAAAAAGCTGTTTTTGTTAAGCCAATCTGATGGGGACACTCTCATTTGCCCAGAGATAATTTACTTAACATAGACCCGAAAATACATGTTTAAGGACAAAAGGCTGAGAGTACCCTGCTAAACTAATGCTTGTTCAGGTGCCAAGTCCAAATAGATGAGTGAAATAATAAGTATCAAAAAATTTGAAGCCAGAAAAATAAAAAGCTAAGAATAGGAGTACATCCTTAATTACCATCATAAAGATAAAATAATAGAGAAAAAAAACTCAGCTTAGCATTTTTTAAGTACTTTCAAATTGTTTAGCTAAAATGAAGTTTTTCCAAAACAGTCATCCAGAAATATATGTGGGCTATGGGAGCGGATGAAGCACAGGGCATGCCTGGCCCAACACAGTGGGGGCAGCAAAGGAAAGCACAAGTCTGAGCCCAGAGGACCCGCCAGGGCACCAGGGTCCATCCCGCCCAGCGCTTTCCCCAAATTTGCCTTTCGTGGGAGGCAGCTTCAGCTCACGGTCGATCTGGAAAGGAGGGGGAGTCTGGTTCAGCTGAGAGGTGTCAGCGACTGAAAGCCTGAGCGGCAAAAAGGCTGGAAACACAGCAATCTCTAGTATTAGAAATGAGCAAGACTGGGCTGGGCGCAATGGCGCAGGCCTATAATCCTAGCACTTTAAAAGGCCAAGGCAGGTGGATCACTTGAGGTCAGGAGTTCAAGACCAGCCTGGCTGACATAATGAAACACCGTCTCTACTAAAAATACAAAAATTAGTTGGGCATGGTGGTGGGCTCCTATAGTTCCAGCTATTTAGGAGGATGAGGCTGGAGAATGGCTTGACCCCAGGAGGCGGCGGTTGCAGTGAGCCGAGATCGCACCACTGCACTCCAGCCTGGGCAATAAGAGCGAGACTCCTTCTCAAAAAAAAAAAAAAGAAATGATCAAGGGCATAATTTGAGCCGGATAAGTGAAATTGCATTTTCACTTGTCAACAGAAAAATCAGTTGAGGAAGTAGAACAGAAAGTCCTTACAGCTAAGTGCTAGAGGAAGAAAGTCAGAGGCCAAAACCTGTAACTTCACCTCTGCCACCCAACTCCATCCCTCAGGGAACCCGGTTCAAAGCCAGAAGCTTGGCTCCTTTCCTGGGGACACTGCAGAGAGCAATGCCTGCACCACACAGGGCTCTGAGGGCTCTGCACAGCACTCAGTTCCCAGGCCTGCCTGCATGGAGCTGTGGGAGAGCCCAGGACACTGGGAACCCCAGACAGACCAAGCACCTTTGACACAAGCATCTCATTGGAGAGGGCACCAGGGACGGCCCTCACTGCCTAGGAGGACACCTGGGCTGAAACAGAACCCTTCACCATGGATGCCTGGTAGGAAATATACTCCCTAACAAGGATCTTTTGCTACAGATTTTAAAAAAATCTTTTTCTAAAGCCTCAAGGCAAAGATGTGCCTCCACGCAGATTTACATTAGTGTGCAGGCACACACCCACATTTTGTCATGTAAATGCCTCCCTGAATGCAGAGCAGCCGACTCTCAGGCCCTGGAGGCAGATCCTTCAGTGTGGGTCAAAGACAATGCTTAAGTTCAAGCTCCTCCTCCACGGACCTTGCTGGTCCTTCCTTCCTTAGGAACCAAGGACTCCAGCAATCCCTCACCATATCTCAGAACGCCAGCTACACTCCCAACAACTGAAAGTTGGTGCCAAGCAGCTTCCGGCTCCTCCTGTCCACTGCCCCTACCCCAAGGCAAGGAAACAGCACCAGGGGCGCAACGTTAAGTCTGCAAAACTGAAAACGGGGCAGTCTCGTGTATAGAAATGAGCAAGAGCATAATTTGAGCCAGATAAGCAAAATTTCATTTTCATTTGTCATCAGAAAAATCAGTGAGGAAGTAGAAGAGAAAATCATTAACACTCAGTGCTAGAGGCAAAACATAAAGCCTGCGTGCTCCTGACAGAATGTGGAGCTAGCTCAGCAATACGATGAAACACTGTAGAAGTGTGCGAGGCACACCAGGGTCGGCTCGATACACTGAGCAGGGCAGGCCCTGAGGGGCAGATCCAGGCAGCGTCCTGGCTCTGGGTGCTCCAATGAGAAGGGCCTGGACACTGACGGGACATTGAAGGGATGTGGGGCACGGAGCAAAACAGAGCCAGATGAAGAGGGGCCAGCCTGGAGGGCCGCGGGTACCATGGGTGCCAAGCACAGCAAAGGAGGCAGGGATGCTCTTGGGTCCTCTTCACTCACAGGACATGTTAATAAGATGTTCAATAATGTCCAATACGCGGAGGGATGTAGGGACCAGCCCTACAGGGTCTGTGGGTTTTTCTCCTCGTGTGCAGAGACGAGAGACCGTAGAAATAAAGACACAAGACAAAGAGATAGAGAAAAGACAGCTGGGCCCGGGGAACCACTATCATCAAGACCCGGAGACCAGCAGTGGTCCCGAATGCCTGGCTAAGCTGTTATTTATTGGATACAAGGCAAAAGGGGCAGGGTAAGGAGTGAGTCATCTCCAATGATTGATAAGGTCACGTGAGTCACGCGTCCACCAGACAGGGGGCCCTTCCCTGTTTGAGAGAGAGAGGAGACCTTACACCATTATTTCGTCTATGGATTTCAAAGACTTTTAGTACTTTCACTAATTCTGCTACTGCTATTTAGAAGGCAGAGCCAGGGGTACAGGGTGGAACATGAAAGTGAAACAGGAGTGTGACCACTGCAGCATAGCATCATGGGGAGATGGTTAGGCCTCCGGATGGCTGTGGGCGGGCCTGACTGATGTCTGGCCTTCCACAAGAGGTGGTGGAGCAAAGTCTTCTCTAACTCCCCCGGGGAAAGGTAGACTCCCTTTCCCAGTCGGCTAAGTAATGGGTGCCTTCCCTAGGCACTGACACTACCGCTAGACCAAGGTCTGCTAAGTAACGGTTGCCTTCCCAGGCACTGGCATTATCGCTAGACCAAGGAGCCATCTAGTGGCCGTGTACAGGCATGACAGAGGGCTCACACACGTCTTCTGGTCACTTCTCACCGTGCCCCTTCAGCTCCTATCTCTGTATGGCCTGGTTTTTCCTACGTTATAATTGTAGAGCAAGGACTATTATAATATTGAAATAAAGAGTAATGCTACAAACTGATGATTAATAATATTCATATATCATCATATCTATAATCTATTTCTAGTATAGCTATTCTTGTTTTACATATTTTCTTTATTATACTGGAACAGCTTGTGCCCTCGGTCTCTTGCCTTGGCACCTGGGTGGCTTGCCACCTACAGAGGGAGGAGACAAACTGAGGCTTGCTGTGGGTTGAAACGTCTCCTCCCAAAAGATATATCCCCGTCCTAACCCCTCCTCCCATCTGTGAACATGACCCTACATGGACACAGGGTCTTTGCGGATGTCATCAAGTTAAGATGAGGTGATAGCAGATTAGGATGGGCCCTAAATCCAATTACTGGTATCTTCATCAGAAGAGACAGAGAGACACAAAGCAGAGAACACACTGTGAAGGAGAGGTAGAGATTGGGGTGATGGGCCACCCAGGAATGCAGAGGACCACGGGTCCTTACTAGAAGCTAGCAGAGAAACAGAACAAACTCTCTCAGAGCCCTCCAGGAGGAACCAACCCTTCTGACCCTAGGTTGAGACTTCCCCTTTCAGAACTGTGAGAATAAATTCCTGAGGCTCTTCGCTACCCAGCTTGTGGCACTTTGTTACAGCAGCCCTGGGAAGCTCACACACAGCCCTCCTGGGGGCAGTCTCTGCAGGAGACACCGCCCACCCACCAGAGCAGTGCCCACCTCCTGCACCAGCAGCGTGGGTGCCCTGGACGGGCAGGTGCACGCAAACCCCTCTTCACAGGGCTCCCCAGGTCCCAGGGCCCGTCAAGGCAGAAACACTCACCTCACATACCGTCTCAGGCCAGTGCTGAACCATAATTAGCTTTTTCCACTCATGGTTGTCACTGTCAAAACACAAGAAACTTAGTTTTCAAGAACTTTTTTAAAGTTACAGAAAAAATTCATCCCCCCATCCATCCCTTCATTCATTCATTCAGCATTGAGTGCCTGTGGGACAGGGAACACTGCCTGCCCTGCTGCTGCGCACACTCCTGTGAGGAAGGTGGTAAACCCCTACACTAAGAAGGCACACGTGGTGGTATCCAGTGCTGAGTGGCAGTGAACATGAATAGGAGAAGGGGAGGAGGGGAGAGGAAGGGAAGCAGAGGCAGGGCAAGTTAGGAGGGCAGCCAGGGAGGTCCTCACTGAAGGGAAGCCACTGAGCCACGAAGCACCTTTCTCCTAAGGATGCTCAAGAGAAATGCAGACCCACGATCCCTCCCTTGCATTCGTGAAACCCATAAAAGCTTGAAACCTGGCAGTTTTTTGTAATTCACTTGGCAACAAAACATAACCTGAACTAGCATAACGCTATTTATCGTCACTACCCCGACTCAGTTTTTAGACTTCACTTGCTTCTCTGCAGGATGTGTCCTTTGAGTTTAGGGTGCTACTTCAGATGCCACCAGGACTGTTAACTGGAGCACGGTATGTGCACTGCATCCTGAATGTTATCCAAGACATGGTATGCACGCAGCACTGCATCACATGTGTTACCCAGAACACAGGGCCACACTAGATCACAAACCTGAACACTGTGAAACTCGTCTGACTCTAAGACCTCACAGAAGCCACTGTGGAGCTTCAGCTTATTCATGGCAGGAGGCCTCTAGCCAGATCTGCAAGACTTAACAACGAGACTGAAGTAAAACGTGCAGCATGCAAAAAATGCACATGGAAAAAGCCAGCAGCAACACAGGAATATAAGTCAAGCAGACACTTCAGGATAAATCAAATTTTAGAAGAGAAGATTCCAAGTAAAAAGATCAAGTTGTTACACATTAGCTTTTGTGAATAATTGAGTCCTGTTGAATTTGTAGAGAATTTACAATTAAGATGGTATGAAAACTTAGTTGTACATTGGAACTAATTATGCAAGCTCTCAGTACAAAAGGAAAAACGGGTTCAAGCCTGGTGGCTCACACCTATAATCCCAGCACTTTGGGAGGCGGAGGCGGGCAGATTGCTTGAGCTCAGGAGTTCAAGATCAGCCTGGGCAACATGGTGAAACCCTGTCTACAAAAATTAGCCAGGTGTGGTGGCATGAACATGTAGTCCCAGCTACTTGGAAGGCGCTAAGGCAAGAGGATATAGCTTGAGCCCAGGAGGTGGAAGTTGCAGTGAACCCAGATTACATCACTGCACTCCAACCTGGGCGACAGAGCCAGACCTTGTCTCAAAAAAAAAAAAAAAAAAAAAAAGGATGAGCTGCAGGGTGAGAATCAAAGCTGGGAAAAGTATTAAAGACTTTTTTTTACCCTTGGGTGCAAAAACCTTATTTTACACAGATGGAAACTGAGGCTGGAAAGCTTAGCAATGCCCAGGAAGATGAGACTATCAATATGCTTACAACAAAACTACCAAGACTCAGACATCCGTAACAAACTCTCCATCTACAACCAGGCAAAGAGTGGTGTGAGTGCAGGAGACCCCTCCCACACACATGCCCCCCTCCCCTATTCACGGAGAAAGTAATGGAGAAGCTAAAGAAAGTCTAAGAAGAAAGAAAAATCACCAAGATCTCAAACCCAGTTAGAACTTGGGAAAATACCCGCTGATCTGTGAAGCCCTGGTGGTCTGAATCAACCACATTCTCGCAAATCTTGCCTGCTCAAGGTGGTCCCATTATATCAGCTGCATGAATTATGGGGTGGGATGGGGGATCCACATATGACAGCCTGTTTTATGCTAACGTTTACTTCCAGTCAGACATCATTCCAAGTACATTCTGTACCTTAACTGATTTCTCCTGAAGCCAACTCTGTGAGGCAGACTGTTACTATTTCTACTTTACAAAAGAGGAAACTGCAGTGCAAAGAGCTGAAACGTCCCACACCTGGGTGTGAACTAGCAGTTCCCACTCAGCCAGCACCGGTCAGCACGCCACAGACTTCCCCAATGAGAGGCTCTGACCCTCATGGCCAATAAATAAGGACATAAATGTAGCTCTTTTTCAGAAAATACATTTTCTGGAACATTGAAATATAATGCTACCTTTTAATGTATATGATTAAAAAAGAAAAAATCTAAGGTATTTAAAAAGTAAAACCCTGGCCAGGTGCAGGGACTTACGCCTGTAATCCCAGCACTTTGGGAGGCCGAGGCGGGCGGATCACCTGAGGTCAGAAGGTTTTAAATACAAAATACAAAACTTAGCCAGGCGTGGTGGCGTGCGCCTGTAATCCCACCTACTTTGAGGCTGAGGCAGGAGAATCGCTTGAACCCGGGAGGTTGAGGTTGCAGTGAGCTGAGATCAGGCCACTGTACTCCAGCCTGAGTGACAGAGCAAGACTCTCTCTCAAAAATAATAATAATAATAATACATAAATAACAAGTAAAACCCACCTTTTCAACACCTTCTATGTAAGAAATCCTTTTATTAACCCGATCGTTACCCAAATAGAAGAAAAAAACATGGTATTCAAATATTGGTATCTTCGGCCGGGCGCGGTGGCTCAAGCCTGTAATCCCAGCACTTTGGGAGGCCGAGACGGGCGGATCACGAGGTCAGGAGATCGAGACCATCCTGGCTAATACAGTGAAACCCCGTCTCTACTAAAAAATACAAAAAACTAGCCGGGCGACGAGGCGGGCGCCTGTAGTCCCAGCTACTCGGGAGGCTGAGACAGGAGAATGGCGTGAACCCGGGAGGCGGAGCTTGCAGTGAGCTGAGATCCGGCCACTGCACTCCAGCCTGGGCGGCAGAGCAAGACTCCGTCTCAAAAAAAAAAAAAAAAAAAAAAATATTGGTATCTTCCACAGAATTCAAGTTGGAATTCTTTGCAGCAACGCCCGTTTACCCCTAATTAATCTGGGCGGCTGCCCCCCGCAACCCCCGCGCGCGCGCGCGCGCGCACACACACACACACACACACACACACACAAACAGGGAGGGTGAGCCAGGGTAAGAGATTCAGAACAGGACACTCAAAAAGAGGAAGAACAGTCGTTTCACCACCCGCTGCAGTGGAAGCTAAAATTAAGCGTCCCCTCCACGACTTCGACCTCTGGGAGAACTTCGAGTGCAGGAACCGTGCTCCACCAAGCCTGCCACCTGCTCTGTCGTGTTCTAGGCTGCGAGTTGTCTGTGGGACCAGTTTCCAGTCCTGCTCCAGGCCAGAGTGTACCCAGAACCTCACCCTACCCCCTACTCCTTCCCAGGGGTCACCCCGGGGAGTGCTCAGGGCTCCCCCCCGCAACCCACTTCTTCCCAGGAGTTACCCCGGAGCGTGCCCAGGGCTCCCCCCAACCCACTCCTTCCCAGGGGTCACCCCGGAGCGTGCTCGGCTCTCCCTGCCCTCCCCAGTCGCTGCTTGGGGCTCAGCGAGCGCCGACCCCGAGAGTAGCAGCCTGCACCGCGTGGAAAGCTCTAGGGCCCGGCTCCCACGCTCCCCACTTTACCTCGCAAGATAACTCACCGCAGGCGCTTGTCCGCACCGCCCAGGCAAAGCAACGCCAGGTAGAGGCAGCCCAGCAGGGCCCCGCGTAGTGCTGCAGGTCGCATGGTGCCGACCTGCGGAGAGGACGCGGCCTGCTGCCGCTCCGGCCCCCACTTTCCACCTGCGGCCCGAGGAAGGCTTCCGGGAGAAAAGCTGTCTCCGAGACCCCGGGCCGCCGCGCTCCCTCCGCTGAGCAGCGGCCACCGGGTGCGCCCGGGGCCCTGGGACGGCCTGAGCCAGTGACTCGCGGGCCCCTCGCCGGGCTCTGAAAATTGCAGCAGCAACCCTGGCGACCCAGGCCCCTTGGAGCTCCCCTTCAGGTTCGCGCACCAAGCGCGCACGTCCCGGGCCCACCGCGACCCCAGCTCCTCCGCGCCGCAGCCACCGTCCGCCCACGACCACGGTCAGTCGCGTCCAGCCTAGCCCACACGAGGACGCCCTGTTGGCTTGCACCGGAGCAGAGAGCCACGCCCCAGTACGGCTCGCCCCGCCGGCGGACACGCCCCCCAGAACGCCACTTCCCCGCCCGGCGTTCACGCCCCGCCCCGCCCCGCTCCGCCCCGCCCCGCGGTTGGCCGGGAGAGGCAGAGGTCAGAGCAGGTCCGCGGGCCTTGCGGGCGTGTCAGGCAGCTGTGTTCCTTCGCCACGCAGGCACCCCGCGCCTTCCCACGCAGCTCTGCGCCACTCCCCACTCCCAGGTCGGAGCTAGCCTGGACCACCAGGGAGGACCGCCCTCGGGGGGACAGCCCGTGTCTACGCCACCCCGCCAACAAGTGGGTGTGCGGGCCCCAGGGTCACCCGGCGCTCCAGGGACAGCCATCATCTGCAGCCCGCACGCCGCATCCGCTCTCAAAACTGCGCCCTGCAAGCTGCCCGGGACCTCCTGACTGCAGACGGTGCTTGGCCGCCCCGGCTCCCCGCAGCCTCCGGCCTCCTCGGCGCACCACTGAGCAGCCCGAGGGACGGCTCCAGAATTAGGAGGGGACCTACTCGGGCCACTGCCCTGGAAACCTCTCCGGTCTCCCCGTGCTAGGTGCTGGGAGCACCAACATTCCTAGAAGGGCCTGGCCCTCACCCAACCCTGTGCGTCACCTGTCCCTCCCCGCGGGCCCCAGGAGCCCGGAAGGCATCTGTGTGGGGTCCGCAAAGAGCCGCCTCGGGGCGCGACCTGGGAAGTCCTCTTGTGAGGGATCCCCTCCTAGAGGGGCGGGCCACCCCCCACGGATGAAGGGGACTTCATGGCAGCCCCACCTTGGCGCAGCCAGGCCCAGTCCCAGAGGCCCGGACTCCTCCCCGGCACCCTGGCCTTCCCAGCCCTTCAAAGGCGCGGGTTCCCCGCACCCCGCCCCGTCCACGGACTGTGCACCCGAAAGTGTCTCTGCAGGTGTTTCTCCTCTCTGCCTTCCCCGCCCGCACACCCACGGCTAGTTAAGGCCATTCCTATTTACATGTCAAGTAAACTGCAGCTTCCTCGGAGTCCTCTGCCACTGGTAACTGTCTAAATAGCAGGTGGGCCTGTAGCCAGCTCTCCCACAGGCCTGGACTTTGCCTGCATACATCACCATTATTTGAAACAAAATATTGAAATAATTATTCAGTTCATATCTGTCCTTCCCTCTAGGCTGCAAGGCGAGACCCGTGTCTATTTTGCCCACCTTGAGTCCCTGCCACTGAGCACAGTGGATGGGGACAGTCGGTCCTCAACAAAATGCCACCTGTGGAACAGATGGGGGGGACGGCCGACACCTCCTTAGCTCCTCCAGGACCTCCTACAGGTCATGGTGTTATTCTCGTTCTCCTCCTTAACGACTTCTTTCTGGCTCCTTTCATTCCTTCCTCTCAAGGATATAGGCGTAAGCCACAGTTCTTTTCTCTTTTCTTTTAAACTAAAAAATAATTTTCTTAAAACAAAAGTACTTCCCAGAATCCTCATTTTCCCTTAAATCACAGTCTAGTCTGTTTAAACATCCCCTTGTCAAACGGGGCTGTTGTGACCACTGCCAAATATAAAGCAAATCTGTATTCGGGGAGAGGCAGCGTTATGAGGAGCATTATTGCAGGGGCCTGGGGCCTTTAGTCTCTACTAAAATACAAAATTAGCTGGGCGTGGTGGCATGTGACTGTAATCCCAGCTACTGCCGAGGCTGAGGCAGGAGAATCACTTGAACCCGGGAGGCAGAGGTTGCAGTGAGCCGAGATCGCACCAGCCTGGGCTGTACTCGAGCCTGGGTGACAGAGTGAGACTCCGTCAAAAAAAAAAAAAAAAAAAAAAAAAAAAAA
>NW_016823463.1:56627-63192 GCF_001698545.2 Rhinopithecus bieti
CGGCTCGCCCCCGCCGGCGGACACGCCCCCCAGAACGCCACTTCCCCGCCCGGCGTTCACGCCCCGCCCCGCCCCGCTCCGCCCCGCCCCGCGGTTGGCCGGGAGAGGCAGAGGTCAGAGCAGGTCCGCGGGCCTTGCGGGCGTGTCAGGCAGCTGTGTTCCTTCGCCACGCAGGCACCCCGCGCCTTCCCACGCAGCTCTGCGCCACTCCCCCACTCCCAGGTCGGAGCTAGCCTGGACCACCAGGGAGGACCGCCCTCGGGGGGACAGCCCGTGTCTACGCCACCCCCGCCAACAAGTGGGTGTGCGGGCCCCAGGGTCACCCGGCGCTCCAGGGACAGCCATCATCTGCAGCCCGCACGCCGCATCCGCTCTCAAAAACTGCGCCCTGCAAGCTGCCCGGGACCTCCTGACTGCAGACGGTGCTTGGCCGCCCCGGCTCCCCGCAGCCTCCGGCCTCCTCGGCGCACCACTGAGCAGCCCGAGGGACGGCTCCAGAATTAGGAGGGGACCTACTCGGGCCACTGCCCTGGAAACCTCTCCGGTCTCCCCGTGCTAGGTGCTGGGAGCACCAACATTCCTAGAAGGGCCTGGCCCTCACCCAACCCTGTGCGTCACCTGTCCCTCCCCGCGGGCCCCAGGAGCCCGGAAGGCATCTGTGTGGGGTCCGCAAAGAGCCGCCTCGGGGCGCGACCTGGGAAGTCCTCTTGTGAGGGATCCCCTCCTAGAGGGGCGGGCCACCCCCCACGGATGAAGGGGACTTCATGGCAGCCCCACCTTGGCGCAGCCAGGCCCAGTCCCAGAGGCCCGGACTCCTCCCCCGGCACCCTGGCCTTCCCAGCCCTTCAAAGGCGCGGGTTCCCCCGCACCCCCGCCCCGTCCACGGACTGTGCACCCGAAAGTGTCTCTGCAGGTGTTTCTCCTCTCTGCCTTCCCCGCCCGCACACCCACGGCTAGTTAAGGCCATTCCTATTTACATGTCAAGTAAACTGCAGCTTCCTCGGAGTCCTCTGCCACTGGTAACTGTCTAAATAGCAGGTGGGCCTGTAGCCAGCTCTCCCACAGGCCTGGACTTTGCCTGCATACATCACCATTATTTGAAACAAAATATTGAAATAATTATTCAGTTCATATCTGTCCTTCCCTCTAGGCTGCAAGGCGAGACCCGTGTCTATTTTGCCCACCTTGAGTCCCTGCCACTGAGCACAGTGGATGGGGGACAGTCGGTCCTCAACAAAATGCCACCTGTGGAACAGATGGGGGGGACGGCCGACACCTCCTTAGCTCCTCCAGGACCTCCTACAGGTCATGGTGTTATTCTCGTTCTCCTCCTTAACGACTTCTTTCTGGCTCCTTTCATTCCTTCCTCTCAAGGATATAGGCGTAAGCCACAGTTCTTTTTCTCTTTTCTTTTAAACTAAAAAATAATTTTCTTAAAACAAAAGTACTTCCCAGAATCCTCATTTTCCCTTAAATCACAGTCTAGTCTGTTTAAACATCCCCTTGTCAAACGGGGCTGTTGTGACCACTGCCAAATATAAAGCAAATCTGTATTCGGGGAGAGGCAGCGTTATGAGGAGCATTATTGCAGGGGCCTGGGGGCCTTTAGTCTCTACTAAAAATACAAAAATTAGCTGGGCGTGGTGGCATGTGACTGTAATCCCAGCTACTGCCGAGGCTGAGGCAGGAGAATCACTTGAACCCGGGAGGCAGAGGTTGCAGTGAGCCGAGATCCGGCCACTGCACTCCAGCCCGGGCGACAGAGCGAGACTACGTCTCCACATAAAAAAAAAAAAAAAAAAAAAAAGAAAGAAAGAAAGAAAACAGGCCGGGCGCGGTGGCTCAAGCCTGTAATCCCAGCACTTTGGGAGGCCGAGACGGGCGGATCACGAGGTCAGGAAATCGAGACCATCCTGGCTAACACTGTGAAACCCCGTCTCTACTAAAAAAATACAAAAAACTAGCCGGGCGAGGTGGCGGGCGCCTGTAGTCCCAGCTACTCGGAGGCTGAGGCAGGAGAATGGCGTAAACCCGGGAGGCGGAGCTTGCAGTGAGCTGAGATCCGGCCACTGCACTCCAGCCCGGGCGACAGAGCGAGACTACGTCTAAAAAAAAAAAAAAAAGAAAGAAAGAAAGAAAGAAAACAAAGAGAAAGAACGAACTGGGAATGGAGAAGTGGGATGAGAACCTGCCTTCATAGGACATTAGATCAGAGAAGGTTGACCCCGTGACCAGCCTGTTCTCTCAGGGGGGACTGACTCACGCTAAGATGAGGCTCAGCCTCGGGCGGAAGAGAGGAGCCTCACCAAGTTTGCTTAGCAAGTGTGTTATTCCTATTGATCGGCTCATCATTGATGATCTGTGTCTGCCTTTGTCCGCATCTGTCACTCTTATCACTCTTATCTATGTCATGTGGGGAAGAAGGGGGTCTCTTGCAGGAAGCCATTTTCCAGAACTCTCAGGGAATTTTTAATCGGATCACAGGGCTCAGATAAATTCAGCAGCGTCCTACCCAGCCTGAAGGAGCCACCCAGTCATTTCCTGTTGCACTTCCTTGTTTATTTTCGACACAGCTCTCCCTACCCCTGAGAGTTCCTGTCACCTCCTCCTGTACTGCCCGCTCCTACTCCCCCACCCCTGCATCGGAAGCTAATGAGGAACTTCAGCCCCTTGCTGGCCTGGGCCCCACCAAGACCCCAGATCTCATTCCGTATCCACAATTTTACCTTCTTGTTCTTGAAGAAGGACATCCAAATGGAAACGCTCTCAACCCCCCAAAACTTGGGTGTGAACCTGGAGTATCTGTCATCTGTCTTGACTACTTGTCCACCTACCAGGATCCTAAACAGAACCCTACATAGGGGAGAGGCAGCGGCTGTAAGGGCTGGATTTGGCTCTGGAAGCCGCCCAGCTTTACAGAAACAAAAGAGGGCTCCAGCATCAAGCAAGTGGGCAGCGGCCAGAATGGGAATTACATTGGCTCCCACAACGTAGTGTAAATGGGTAAAACTATGAGATTTAAAAGATGCTGCTGGCTTATGTAGAAACATGTCCTCAGGAGAGGGGAGGGGGACAGGATGGCAACATCCATGTCTATGAACAGATATCCTTAAATCTTTGTTAATTCTGAAGAGACCAAGACACGTTCACCACACAACCTCTTCTTGGCTTTAGCTCCAGGTTTCCTGTTTCCATGCCAGCTTTTGCTGGGTTATGCTACAATAATACACCACCCCCAAATCTCAGTGTCTCACTTCAACGGAAGTTGGTCATTTATCATTCATTTGCTCACATTCCATGCTGGCTGTGGGTCAGATGTCACTGTGGTCCCCGGTCTTTTTCACTCTGAAACCGAGGCTGTAGGAACAGCCCATATCTGGTGCTGGCCATTCCAATGGCAGAGCAATGGCACAACTGCACAGTTTTAGGATTCTCAAGTTCTAAAGAGCTTTGTCACACTTGAATCTCACCTTAAAGACTCCTTTGCATTCTAAATTACTTATTTACTGAGAAAGTGAGGCCAGCTGCTGGGTGTTTCCCTGCCTTTTCTCTTCCTCTTCTTCTTCTTTTTTTTTTTTTTTGAGACAGAGTCTCATTCTGTCAGCCAGGCTGGAGCACAGTCAGTGGCACAATCACAGCTCACTGCAACCTCCGTCTCCCAGGCTCAAACAGTTCTCCTGCGCCAGCCTTCGGAGTAGTTGGGAATACAGGCGTGTGCCACCACGCCCGGCTAATTTTTGTATTTTTAGTAGAGACGGAGTTTGACCATGTTGGTCAGGGTGTCCCAGCACATCTGGCTTTGCCATGCCAGCCTGGCCACTGTGGTACACATTTTGTGGAACTCTTTTATTCTGAGCTGTGGCTATGACAAAAGGAGGACAGGAAAGAAACAGAAAAGACCAATCACGTGTTTCTCACAATATAATTTGTTCTTCAAGTGTGACTTAACTAATTGGAATCACAGGGAAAAAACTTTTTGGAACCGGACAATAAGAATAAATCAGATCAAATAGCATGCTATTATGAAATGTGAAGCAAAGCAACATATTACATTTAATCATGGATGTCAAATTTTCAAAGCATATTTACTCTGAAAAAGGAAAAGAAAAAGACCCATGAGCTTACACACACACATACACACACCTACACACACCTACACACACCTACACACACATACACACACACCTACACACACCTACAGACACACCTACACACACATACACACACATACACACACACATACACACATACACACACATACACACACACACACACATACACACATACACCCACACCTACACACATACGCACATACACCCACACATACACGCACATACACACACACCTACACGCACATACACACACATACACTCACATACACACACACATACACACACATACACACACCTACACACACACACCTACACACACATACACATATTCATACACATGTGGCTATTAGGCTGCTTGCTTTGTAGCAGGACGAGCCGCAGATAAAACTCCTCAGATACAGGATTAAAGAAGGAAGAGGTTTTTTATTCGGCCAGGAGCATCGGCAGACTGGCATCTAAAGAGCCGAGCTCTCCGAAAAAGAAATTCTTGACCTTTTTAAAGGCTTACAACTTTAAGAGGTCCACATGAAAGGGTTGTGATAAATCGAGCAAGCGTGGGAAACATGGGGGGCTACATGCATCAGCTAACAGAACAAAAAGTTTTACAACGCTTTTTTCATACAGTGTCTGGGATTTACAGATAACACAAGTAGTTTAGGTCAGGTGTTGATGTTATTATTATTACTTTGTTTAACTCCTAGGGCCGGGTGGTGGTGCCTAGGTTGTCTGGCTAGTTATCTTACTTTTGTTTCTTTCTAACTTTCTGCTTTCTCTTTTTTGTCTTGTGAACTAGGCAAGGTGGGGGGATTGGGCAGCAGGAGTAGTAGTGGTCTCCTTCCTTAACTTGAGCTGTTTTATAATTATTTATTTTAAAAAGATAAGCAAGGCATTTTAGACTTCTGAGATTTCACTACGTAACTGAAATGTTTTACTTTAGATAAGCCCTTCTGCATTACACATAATAGTTTAAAATTACATTAACATTTAATTTTGGCTGGGCTCCGTGGCTCACGCCTGTAATCCCAGCACTTTGGGAGGCCGAGGCAGGCAGATCACCTGAGGTCAGGAGGTCAAGACCAGCCTTACCAACATGCTTAAACCCAATCTCTACTAAAAATAAAAAAAAATTAGCCAGGCATGGTGCTTGGTGCCTGTAATCCCAGCTACTCGAGAGGCTGAGGCAGGAGAATCGCTTAAACCCAGAAGGTGGAGGTTGCAGTAAGCAGAGATATTGTCACTGTACTCCAGCCTGGGCGACAGAGCAAGACTCCCTCTCAAAAATGAAACAAAACAGTTAATTTAATAGATATTTAATAAGTATTTTTTTAAAAATTTCAACTTTTATTTTAAATTTGGGGGCACCTGTGCAGGTTTGTTACATGGGTATACTGCATGATGCTGAGGTTTGGGGTATGTTCATCCTGTCACCTGGGTAGTGAGCGTAGTACCCTATAGTTAGTTTTTCAACTCTTGCTCTGCTCCCTGCCTCCCTTCTATAATAGTCTCCAGTGTCTGCTGTTGCCACCTTGTCAACAAGGTGCCCAGGGTTTAGCTCCCGCTTACTTATTTATTTTTTTTGACATAGAGTCTTGCTCTGTCATCCAGGCTGGAGTACAGTGGCCCAAACTCAGCTCACTGCAACCTCCACCTCCCCGATTCAAGCAGTTCTCCTGTCTTATCCTCCTGCGTAAACTGAGATTACAGGCGTGGACCACCACGCCTAGCTAATTTTTGTATTTTTAGTAGAGATGGGGTTTCACCATATTGGTCAGGCTGGTCTCAAACTCCTGACCTCAGGTGATCCAACTGCCTTGGCCTACCAAAGTGCTGGGATTACAGGCGTGAGTCACCATGCCCAGCCTAGCTCCCACTTTTTGGTATGGTATTTGGTTTTCTGTTCTTGCATTAATTTGCTTAGAATAATCCAGCTGGATTATTGGGAGCTGGATAGGGAGGCTGAGTCAGGAGAATCGCCTGAACCCGGGAGGCGGAGGTTGTGGTGAGCCGAGATTGCGCCATTGCACTCCAGCCTGGGCAACAAGAGCAAAACTCCATCTCAAAAAAAAAAAAATTTTTTTTTTTTTTGTAGATATGGAGGCCTCACCATGTTGCCATAGCTAGGGTCTTTGACTTTCAATCATAGCCATTCTGGTTGGTGTTGTGGTTTTGATTTGCATTTCCCTAACAATCACAGATATTGAGCATTTTTTCATATGTTTGTTGGCTGTTTGTATCTCTTCTTTTGAGAAGTGTCTATTCATGTCTTTTGCCCACTTTTTAATGAGATTATTTGTTTTTTGCTTGTTAAATTATTTAATTTTATGGTAGATTCTGGATATTAGACCTTTGTCAGAGGCATAGTTTGCAAATATTTTCTCCCATTCTGTAGATTGTCCACTCTGTTGATAGTTTCTTTTGCTGTGCAGAAGCTCTTTTTGTTTTTTTTTTTTTTT
>NW_016823463.1:63558-79622 GCF_001698545.2 Rhinopithecus bieti
TTTTTTTTTTTTTGAGATGGAGTCTCATTCTGTTGCCCAGTCTGGAGTGCAGTGGCACGATCTCAGCTCACTGCAACTTCCGCCTCCCAGGAGACAGGGTGAAACCCTGTCTCCACTGGTCTCAAACTCCTGACCTCAGGGGATCCACCTGCCTTGGCCTCCCAAAGTGCTGGGATTATAGGCGTGAGCCACCGTGCCCAGCCTTGATTTATGTTTGTTTTAAAGAAAATACATCACGAGTCCATATTAATGTTTAAAAATCGAATTTAGGAATGAAAGGACTTTCTTATTTTGTGTCTTATTTTATTTTGTTTCCTTGTATTGATTTATCTTTGCATTTTCCTTTAATCTCTTTCAAGCATTTGGCCACAGATTAAAAAGTAGAGTCTATTTAGTCTAAATACTATCTTGTTCCTTCTTCAAAATATAGTTAGTCATTAAAGTAATTTACTTGTACCCTTGGAGCTGATTTTGGCTTGGAAAGCTAATTAAACCACAAAATTGTTTACCCGGACCAGATTAAGATGATGGCTTATGACTTGTCTTCACTAGCTTGAAGTAAACCAGATGTCATCATCTTTTGGCTTTCATTACTGTCCTAATAAGTCTGTGTGTGGGATGGCTAATTGGCTCATCATAGTGTTAACTTTCTGTACATGTCTGTTAATATCAACATCAAACAGAAGCATCGGGAGAAAGAACATTAAAGGGAGGTACAGGGGAAGAGACTGAAGGTTGCTCTGCACCAGACAAGCAACAGGAATAGAAAATGCACCAGAACCAAAGCCAGCCATGGCGCATGGCTCAGAATACTAGAAATTAGGCTTTTCCCCAGTCTGTCTCTACTGGTATGCTAACCTTTCATCTTAGCATCTCTGCTGGTAGTTTCTGCTCCTTCTGCCCTTCACGTCCTCTTCATTTGTCAAAATGCAACTCATATTTCATCTTTTTCTTGAAACTTGGCCCCTTTCATCTAAGGTCTTCAGTTATTTATCTGAACTTTTATTTTCCTTGAAGGCTAAAGCCGTTGAAAATACACTCTCGTATACTGATTTATCAACCTCTTCAACAAATTATAAACTCCTCAGGACACAGCTGTGTCTTGTAATTCTGACACACCCCTGTGCTGTGACTAGGGTAGGCATTCATTGTTTTAGTATAATTTGTTAATTCATTATTTTTGTATCCCTTTATCCACTCAGCCAAAAGCAGTTTGTCCCTGGATACCCTCTTATAGATACTTTAAAAATCAACTTACATTTAAGTAGCAATTTTTTTTTATTAGAATACATTTTACTTTAGTTATCTTGTTTTGTTTTCTGACAACCCTGTGGCTGGATGAAACAGGTATTTATGCCCATTTCACAAAGGAGAAGATTGAGGCTTTGTGAAGTTCAGCGTGTGCTGAGGGAGACACAGTCAGTTAATGCATAAACAGTGACACAGTCCAATGCCAAGTCTTTATCAACATTTCTTCCATGACACAGACATTCTAGAAAATATTTGTTAAGAAATGTTATCTATAGGCCAGGCGCGGTGGCTCATGCCTATAATCCCAGCACCTTGAGAGGCTGAGGTAGGCAGATCACTTGAGGTCGAGCTCAAGACTGGCCTGGCCAACATGGTGAAACCTGGTCTCGACTAAAAATGCAAAAATTAGCTGGGCATGGTGGTGTGCGCCTGTAGTCCCAGCAATTCAGAAGGCTAAGGTAGGAGAATCACTTGAACCTGAGAGGCAGAGGTTGCAGTGAGCCGAGATCGCACCACTGCACCCCTGCCTGGGTGACAGCGCAAGACTCCATCTCAAAAAAAAGAAAAAAGAAATGTTATTTACAATTTGGAAACAACACCAAGAGATGATAACATGTCCTTCCATTGTCATCCAGGCACATTGTGTAACAGGCCCATCAAGGATTCGTGTATACTCTAAAACAGTGGTTCTTAAACTTTTTGGTCTCAGGATTGCTATACTCTTTTTATTTCTTTTTATTTATTTATTATTTATTTATGAGACGGAGTCTTGCTCTGTCACCCAGGCTGGTGTGTAGTGGTGTGGATCTCGGCTCACTGCAACCTCTGCCTCCCATGTTCAAGCAATTATCTTGCCTCAGCTCCCATGTGGCTGGGATTACAGGTGCCCTCCACCACACCAAGCGAATGTTTTGTATTTATAATAAGACAGGGTTTGCCATGTTGGCCAGGCTTATCTCGAACTCCTGACATCAGGGTGATCCACCCGCCTCGGCCTACCAAAGTGCTAGGATTATAGGCGTGAACCATTTCACCCAGCCAGGATTGCTGTATTCTCAAAACTTGTGGAGGACCCAAAAGAACTCCAGTGTCTATACATTATGTCTAATGATATTTACCTTATTAGAAATTAAAATTGAGAATGTTTAAAAATATTTATTAATTAAAAGTAACTATAATGACCCATTATGTTAATATATTTTATTAAAATTTGTTTTAAAATATTTTCCAAAGAAAATAGCATTGCTTTATATTTTGCAAATCTTTTAATGTCTGGTTCAATAAAAGAAAGTTGGATTCTTATATTTGTTTTTGCATGCAGTCTGTTACAATATGGGGTTTGGTTAAAGTTCACAGAGAAAATTCAGCTCTACACAGATATGTAGTTGGGGAGGGGAAGGGTATTTTAACACCTTTTTAGATACTAGACACAAACTCTAAAGCTTCTAAAAGGTTAGCTGCCACGTGGAATCTCTGACTCTTTTCTCACTCTTCCTTTAGAATCCATCGCTCTATCAGGAATTTTGAATGGCTCTTTTGCCCATGTGTGATAGTCAAAATAATGGCCCCCAAAGACACCCATGTCCTACTCCCCAGAACCTATGAATATGTTCCTTACATGGCAAAAGAAAACTTTTACAGATCTGATTGTTTTTTTTTTTTTTTTTTTTTGAGGCAGAGTCTCGCTCTGTCGCCCGGACTGGAGTGCAGTGGCCGGATCTCAGCTCACTGCAAGCTCCACCTCCCGGGTTTACGCCATTCTGCCTCAGCCTTCCGAGTAGGGACTACAAGCGCCCGCCACTTCGCCCGGCTAGTTTTTTTGTATTTTTTTAGTAGAGATGGGGTTTCACCGTGTTAGCCAGGATGGTCTCGATCTCCTGACCTCGTGATCCGCCCGTCTCGGCCTCCCAAAGTGCTGGGATTACAGGCTTGAGCCACCGCGCCCGGCCGATCTGATTGTTAAAGACATTGAGAGGGAGTTGTAACTGCAGAAGAGAGTCGGAGAGACGTAGTGTGGAAAGGACTCAGCCCCCGCCACTGACTCCGAAGGTGGAGGAAGAGGCCCATGAGCCAGGGAATGCTTGTGGCCTCTAGAAGCTGGAAGAGACGAGGAAAGAGACTCTCTCTAGAGCCCCCAGAAGGAACACAGCCCACCAAGGCTTGTATGAGACTCCAGAACTGTAGAGCTGTAGGGTAATAGAGTCACCCTTCCACAGAAGCGTGCTGCTTCTCCTTCTTGTCACTGTGAGAGCACACCGAACAAAGAAGGGAACGGGTTTTTATCCTTAACACAGTCAGTTCCTGCTACTGTGTCTGGTCCGCATTGGCTGGAGTCAGATAGCACAATCTAAGCTGATGCCCATCAGCTACTTCAAAATGGAGCAGGGGTGGGGACTGCAGCAGCAGGAAGAGCCATTTGAGAGTTAAGGGTGCCAAATAAAGAATAGAGGTGGGTTGTTACAGATTGGGAATGGATGTGGGTTACAGATTGGGAATGGCTGGAAGGTTGTTTACTATAACTAAGGGCAAGGAGGCAAGGTAGTTAGGCTTTGAAAATAAAGGACAAGAGGAAACTTTGAAGAGGAACTCACTGTTTCCAACAACTTTTAGAATCTTTCTAGGGTACAAATGCAAATTATTTTTGTCTCATAGAAAAGATAATTTCTGAAGTTAAGTTTTAGTTCTCTGAAGGTGCATTTATCAGTTTTGTATCTAGCAATCTCATTCCTCATCTTTCTTCAGAAAATAAACAGTTTGTCTTTGAACTAGCTTTATTACCTGATTTTTTCCATATTAGTATTAAGTCTTTGACATGCACTTACATTGCGTACTCATACATTGGTATGAGGATTGTGTTTTACAAATTCTTGAAAATTATACTTTGATAAATGAAGTAACCATGACATCTGGAAATCATGGCAGCAGGTAGCTTTGTGTGCACCCCTCCAGCCCTCAGGAGAAGCAGAAAGCACATGTCAAGAGTAAGGGTCGCACACTGAGGCAGAGGGAGGAGTACAGAGGAAACTTCCCTTAGCAAGAGAACTCACCTGGGTTACTGGAAGTAGCCCCGCTATCTAGGGACAGAGACATTTCTGGTTGAGATTTAAAAGAAAAACCTATACATCCTTGATATGGAGGCTTCGGGTAGGATAAACACCAGGAGCATTTCTGCCCCAGGTTTGCAGGGGTGGGAGGGACGGTGCTCTAGGACACACGGAGCCCAAGCACTGGGTCACACCATGGCTGAACTGAGCCGTGAAAAGGGAGGGCCATATCTGTGGCAATTTTGACACAAGTTCACAAATTACTGAACCCTCTTTTCATAGAAAGATGGGGTCTGTGTTCCATCTTTCTGAATCTGGTAGTGCTGTGACTACTATAGCCAACGGTGTATGTCAGAAGGGACCCTAGGTGGTTCCTATAAAGGTCCCATCATAAAATCCCACCCTGAGCGCAGGAACACTCACCCTCAGAGCCCTGAGATGACTGCTCTGAGGTCGTCAGGTATAAAGAAGCCCAGCCACACAGAGAGGCTGCATGCACCTCTTGTCCCATGTACCAGGGACAATCGTAGCTCATCTTGTCCTTGGGTGACCCCAGGGCAGGCACGTGAGTGAGGAAGCCTAGGGCCTACTATGGCTGTACCAGTCACCTCAGACACTCAATTCTTTCCAGCTGAGGCCACAAACATCATGGAGCAGGGACCAGCCCACTGTCTCCTAAGAATTCTTGACCAGACGAATTCATGAATATACAAAGCTTTGGAGGTTATGTTTTAAATAACTTCATACTGAATAAAGTTGACCCTCAAGATCAAGATTCAATCTCAGCATTACTGACACTTTGGGCTGTGTAATTCTTTGGTGTGGGGGGGGGGGGGGGGGGGGGGGGACCGCCCTGTGCACTGTAGGATGTTTAGCAGCATTGCTGGCTTCTACCCAACAGAAGATAGGAGCACTCCCTACCCAAGTTGTGACAACACAAAATGCCTCTAGACATTGCAATGTCCCCTGAGGACCAAGAGCTTCCAATCAGGAACCACTGCTCTAGATCCCTGGTTTCAAACGCTCCCAGGCACCTGCCACACACCCAGTTTAGGAAGCCAACTGTGGCTGGCATTGCACCCTGGTGTTACAGGTGCCTGGCACTTGTAATCTCCCAGGATAGAAATCAAGAGAGATCACCAGACATGGTAGCAAAGAGAGTTTATTTTAGCTTGTGCACAAGGAAGTCAGCACCAAGAAGGAAAAAGGAACAAGCTGCTCCCCAAGGGTAGCGTGTGGGTTGGTTTTACAGGAACTTTCTCTGTGAAGGGTTATGTCAGGGCATGTTTAGGAGGGTTTTTCTAGTGCTTGAGTACTTACTGGCTTAACATTTTTAAAAACACATTGTGTGCAGTAGTAGCATTTTAAATCTTGAAATCCTGACCCCAGGTGATGCACCCAGATCAGCCTCCCAAAGTGCTGGGATTACAGGCATGAGCCACTGTGCCCTTCCTACATTTCTATTTTTATTCTACCAATAACTTTACAGTCAACTTGTTTAGCAAAGTTATACTTAAGTCAGGTGAACTTGAAATTGCTTAAACTTATTTACTTAGGAGCGCTCTTTTACTTATAAGCCAATTGGTAGACACAATGTATAGCAATAGGTGTACACACAAATAAACACATCTAGACATGTATACCCACATGTAAACGAAGAACCAACAGCTTGGAACCTCAGCTATGAGAGCAATACAAGCTTGTTGCTATTTACTTTGTCCCAGTAGATAATCCAACGAAGGCTGTGAACCAAAATTTCAGGTAAAACAGTCTCCATGGAGCTTGATTTTTAAAGACCAAACCTCTCCAGATTCCAAAGAACACTGGGGCCAAACAGCACCCAAGGAGCACGTCACATGTTCACCAGGCCCCCTGCTGAGAACAGCAGAACCAAAGGCTGGATACATGCAACGCCATCCCACTTTCCCATTCAACAGGAAACTCCAGATTCCAGACTATACGGGGGCTAAACAGTATTGCAAATCCAAGAGAAAGTTCTAAGGGGGGCTTAGTACTAGACCTCAGAACCTCTGCCGAGAGCATCCCCTTTGGAGAGGTTGAGATTCGGAGGATCCCCAGGGCGTCCCCCTGTGGGGTCCAATCTTAGAATGTCAGACATCTCTGACCTTAGGTGGGCACTGGGGCCACTTGCATGTTTTCCCTCCAGAGCCTACTATGAGCTTTATAAGCATAGCTCTCAATTGTAATGATAAATAGGAACTGGAGGCTGGGTGGGCTTTTTTGTCCTTAGACAGTTGAATAAGACAAGGAAAGAACTTAGCATAAGAAAAGGTTTAAGTCACCTGAAACAACTGTGAGTTTTCTCTGAGCCGCACCACCATAGGGATCAGGGACCACACCCGGAGAAGATTTTAAAAAAGAGTCATTCCCCCTTCTGGGTAGGGCAATTATTCCCATTCACTCTTTGGCCTTCAGGCAATATCAGGGAGTGACCCCAGCGAATTGCCCTCAATTTCCAAGAAGTTACTAGGAAATAGTCACTGAAAGACTGAAAAACAAAGTGGCGGGGAGGGGGGCGGGGAAGAAAAACACTCAGGTCCCTTAAACGAATAGGGTGGTGGTGGCTAGGCGCCTCCATATGGAAACCCCTTAGTTTCACTAGCCACAGCCAGAAACCTGCAGTTACTTCTGTGTTTCTACGCTTCCCACCAAGGGTCCTGAGTTGGAAAGGAAAAGACAGACAGAGAAAGATGTCCCTGTATGTAAAAGGGGAAAGGAGAAAAATAAATCCCCAATTCTCATGGCTGGCTCGCCAAAATGTTACCGGTGGAGAGTGTCCAGGTTCTCAGTGTCTTGAACAAAGAATTGGACAAAAGGCACAAACAAAGGAAGGAAGGAATGAAGGGATTTATTGAAAATGAAAAGTACACAGCTGGGCGCAGTGGCTCATGCCTGTAATCCCAGCACTTCGGGAGGCTGAGGCAGGTGGATCACAAGGTCAGGAATTCAAGACCAGCCTGGCCAAGATGGTGAAAACACGTCTCTACTGAAAATACGAAAATTAGCTGGGTGTGGTGGCAGGCACCTGTAATCCCAGCTACTCGGGAGGCTGAGGCAGAGAATTGCTTGAACCTGGGAGGTGGAGGTTGCGGTGAGTTTTCCTGGGTAACAGGGCAAGACTCCATCTCAAAAAAAAAAAAAGAAAAAAGAAAATGACAGTACAATCCACAGTGTGAGTGGGGGCTGAACACAGGGGCTCTAGGGCCCCCTTACAGAATTTCTGGGAGTTTAGATGCCCTCTAGAGGTTGTATTCCATTGGTTACTCTGGGTACGCCCTATGTAAATGAAGAGGATGGAGTAAAGTTACAAGGTCATTTACTCAGTGTGCCCCCTACGGAGAAGATATTTCCTGTAATAGCTGAAGTGTGAATTGGCCTTAGGCTCCCTGCCTCCAGACCCTTTTTTCCGGACTCAGTTTGGATCTGTGTCCCCCAACCAAATCTCATGGGGAATTGGAATCCCCAGTATTGGAGATGGGGCCTGGTGGGAGGTGACTGGATCATGGCGCAGAGTTCTCATGAACACCTTAGCAGCATCCCGCCTTGGTACTGTAAAGTGAGTGAGTTCTCATGAGATCCCCTGTTTGAAAGTGTGGAGCACCTTCCCTTTCTCTCTTCCTCCTGCTCCCGCCAAGTAAGATGCCTGTATTTCCCCTTTGCCTTCCACCATGATCGAAAGTTTCCTGAAACCTCTGGAGAAGCAGAAGCTGCTAGGCTTCCTGTATAGCCTACAGAATAGTGAGCCAATTAAACCTCTTTTCTTGCCAGGCGTGGTGGCTCATGCCTGTAATCCCAGCACTTTGGAAGGCCAAGGTGGGTGGATCACGAGGTGAGGGGTTTGAAATCAGTCTGGCCAACATGGTGAAACCCCGTCTCTACTGAAAATACAAAAATTAGCCGGGTGTGGTATGGGCGCCTGTAGTTCCAGCTACTGGAGAGGCTGAGGCAGGAGAATCACTTGACCCGGGAGGCGGAGTTTGCAGTCAGCATAAAAAAAGAAATTCTTTTCTTTTTAAATTAGCCAGTCTCAGGTATTTCTTTAGAGCAGTGTGAGAACAGACTAATGCAGGGTGATCGTTTTGATCTAGCTGCAAAGACAAGTTTGACGTTTGCACTCATTGAGCCCTTTTAGAAAAGATCAGGCAACTAACTCTTGGCGAGAGTATAGAAACTTGTGTGCTGGGAATCAAAAGGCCTGAGTACCTATTCATATTTCTTGCAACTTGAGGGATCCCTGTATAGCCATTGAGAAAGAAAAGAAAGTTTATCTGAGGAATGCGAGCCGGCTATAAATCATCAGACCCACAGACACAGGAGGGTGAGGCAGCAGTCACATCCCACTTCCCCTCCTTGAGCTAAGTAATCAGCTCTTGAAGCTGCTTGCTATGTGGACTCTAGACCAGCTGCGGCCAGAAGCAGCTATCAACTAACCAAGCAAGGCCACTCACTGGACACCATACCGCATATCCCACACTTCACCAATGTATAGTCAATCGCTAATCAATCTTATTTGTCTAACCAATGGGAATTCCTGACAAACAGCTGTATCAGCCCGCTCCCTGTCCCTCCTATTGCTTTGGAAAACCTCTTCTCTCAAAGGCCTAATAGAGCTCATATCCAACGTGACCTGGGTCTAAGTCTTCCAGGCAGCTGTGCTCTCAACTTTGCTCAAGTAAACTCTTTCTTTTTAACTGTTATTTTAGGTTTGTGGGTACATGTGAAGGTAAACTTGCATCACGGGGGTTTGTTGTACAGATTTTGTCATCACGCAGGTACTAAGCCCAGTATCCAATAGTTATCTTTTCTGCTCTTCTCCCTCCTCCCACCATCCCCGCTCAAGTAGACCCCATGTCTTGTTTCCAACCTATGTTGTTCATGATTTCTTATCATTTAGCTCACACTTACAAGTGAGAACCTGTGGTATTTGGTTTTCTCTTCCTGTGTCAGTTTGCTAAGGATAATCACCTCTAGCTCCATCCATGTTCCAGCAAAAGACATGATCTTGTTCTTCTTTATGGCTACATAAACTCCTTAAAATTATATTTTGTGGTTGGGTATGGTGGCTCACACCTGTAATCCTAGCACTTTGGGAGGCCGAGGTGGGTAGATCACCTGGGATCAACAGTTCAAGACCAACATGGTGAAACCTCATCGCCACTGAAAAGTACAAAAATTAGCTGGGCGTGATGGTGGGAGCCTGTAATCCCAGCTGCTTGGGAGGCTGAGGCAGGAGAATTGCTTGAACCCAGGAGGTGAAGGTTGCAGTGAGCCAAGATTGTGCCATTGTACTCCAGCCTGGGCAACAGAGCAAAAACTCCATCTCAAAATAAATAAAATAAAATAAAAGTGTATTTTGTGCCTCAGTTCCTTCTTTTAGGTCAACAAAATAATAAGAAATTATTTATCAGCCAAGCGGGGTGGCTCATGCCTGTAATCCCAGCACTTTGGGAGGTGGAGATGGGCGGATTATGAGGTCAGGAGATCGCGACCATCTTGGCTAACACGGTGAAACCCCATATCTACTAAAAATACAAAAAATTGCTGGGCGTGGTGGCAGGTGCCTGTAGTCACAGCTACTTGGGAGGCTGAGGCAGGAGAATGGCGGGAACCCGGGAGGCGGAGCTTGCAGTGAGCCGAGATCAGGCCACTGCACTCCAGCCTGGGTGACAGAGCGAGACTCTGTCTCAAAAAAAAATAAAAAAAGACATTATTTATCATTATTATATAAGAACCCATAGATGTAATGCTGCTGTGTGCAAACCTAAATGTGAGTCATATCATGGAGTAGAAAAAGAGAAAGTTGAAGTTCTAGACCCAGCTTTGCCCCTCACTAGCCTTGGGCTCTGGAGTAAGCCACCTGATCTGAAGTGGCTGTCCTGGGCTATGACAGTGCATAGTACAGCCTGCCCTGTGGGGCTCATCAACCTGCAGATAGGAGCAGACAAAATCATGCACGGGAAGACACAGGCAATGCACAGTGTTAGTAAAAGACCATCTCAGAAATAGGCGCCACCGTTTTCCTTAAGCCCAAATGGACGAATCAGCCAGACAACCCCCTCACTCATACCCATGTTGAATCAGTCCCCAAAACACTGTCAATTCCAACTAAGAAATGCCCTTGATTCTGCACTCTCCTCTTCAGCTGCAAGACCAATGTCTTGGGTTTCTGTTACTTTAGGTGCTTGAGAGACACCCCATACCTTGTAGCATAAACCAATGATGATGTTGTTATGCCCACACACTGTGAGGGTCTGGAATTCTAAAAAGACCTACTTGGGATGGCTGCCATTGCTCCATGGTGTTTGGAGCCTCTGCTGGGAAGACTCAACGTAGTTTCAATTTATTCAAATGACTGGGCCCTGGGACAGCTGGGGCTGGAGAGTGCACATACCTGGAGAGGGCCCTTCCGCCCACATGGGGCACTGGGCTGCAATGGCGAGAAGACAGGCCCAGCTGAGATGGTCAAACAGAGCTCTACCCCATGTGCCTTCTTCCTCCATAGAGTCCCCCCACATGGCCCCCCACCACAAGAGTCCCCCTACATGTCCTCGCCTCCACCAGAGTCCCCGCAGCATCGTGTCTCTGGGATCCTTCTGAAGTAGCCGCTGGATTCTGAGAAAAATCTTCCCAAGATGGGCCTCCAGGGAATCAGCACTCCAGCTGCTTTCCAGCCTCCTCGAGTCACAGGACATCACCTCATTCTGCTCTGTAGCTGGGGGCATCTCCTTTGTTTCTTTTTCTTTCTTTCTTTTTTTTGAGACAGAGGTTCACTCTTTCACTCAGGTTGGAGTGCAGTGATGCGATCTCAGCTCACTGCAATCTCTGCCTTCTGCTTTCATGCGATTCTCCTGCCTCAGCCCCCTGAGTAGCTGGAATTACAGGCGCCTGACACCATGCCCAGCTAATTCCAAGTCCAGCTAATTTTTGTATTTTTAGTAAAGACAGGGTTTCACGATATTGGCCAGGTTGGTCTCACACTCCTGACCTTGTGATCCACCCACCTCCCAAAGTGCTGGGTTTACAGGTGTGAGCCTCCACACCCAGCCCGCCTTTCTTTTAATGCTTTGATGTCTGGCAATTCCTTTTCTTCTTTATTTCCCTGAAATGAATGCCTGGCTTAGAGTAGGAAACGAATTTGTTGAGTGAATAGATTGGTGAAATGACTGCAGTGCTATGATGTTGAGAAATATTTTCTTTTAAGTCAGCATACACATATATGTGTATATGTTTATGCGGGTGTGGAGTAGGTATATATATGCATGTGCACGCCCATTCGTGTATACCTCCCAGGCACTGTTTTGCAGGACAAACTCGATGACAAATAGAAATTCCTCTCTGAATTTTTCTTCCTTTGGCATTTTTACAGCATTCCTTTCTGTTTCTATCCTGGCTTAGACATTGGAGCAGTTCTTAGGATGCTTGCTCCAGCCAACAGACAAAAGGAAAAGTGACTTCTCTGCACTTTATGATTTACATCAATTTTATGTAATTAAAGTAATTTAGAGCTGAGTTTCTGAGCTCATAATTAGGGTTTTAAAGCTTATGTAAAGCTGCGCTTTTTTTTTTTTTTTTTTTTTTTGAGGCGGAATCTTGCTCTGTCAACCCAGGCTGGAGTGCAGTGGTGGGATCTCAGGGCTCACTGCAAGCTCTGCCTCCTGGGTTTTACGCCATTCTCCTGCTCAGCCTCCTGAGTTAGCTGGTTTGGCACTACAGGCGGCCCGCCACCTCGTCCGGCTAGGGTTTTTTTTGTATTTTTTAGTAGAGAACGGGATTTCACCCTGTGGTAGCCAGGGATGCGGTCTCGATCTCCCGACCTTTGTGATTCCGCCCATCTCGGTCCTCTCAAAGATGCTGAGGATTACAGGCTTGAGCACCAACCAAGGCGCCCCTAAAAGGCAAATCAACACTTCTTAACTGTTTCTGGGGCAAATTGCTGGAGCACATTTAAAGGGTAAGGCTTGGTTACTGTTGAAAATAAGTCGTAAATTCTGACCCGTAGGACAAAGTATAACACTTAAAAATGTTAAAATTCAAACCCAAATTAAAAAATTCTTATGAGCCTGTATTGAAATGAACGCTGATTATCTATTCAAAAATAATGCTTTTTTGGGCTGGGGGGACGTGGGCTTACGCTGTAAATCCCAGGATTTTCTGGAGACGGACCTGAGGCAGAATGAATTGGCTTGAGCGTCAGGGGAAGCTTTGAGACAAGGCCTGGCTAAAACATGGTGAAACACCCCATCTCCACTAAAAAACACCAAAAATTAGCCGGGGATGGGTGGTGGCATGCCGCCTGTAATCCCAGCCCTACCTTGGAGGAGGCTGACGGCAGATACAAAGAGGAAGATCCGGGCTGAACCTTGGGAGGGTGGGAAGGGCATGCAGGGGTTGAGCCGAGATCGTGCATGCACTGCCAAAGGCCTGAGGCACCAAGAGCAAAAATTCATGTCTCAAAATAATAATAAATTAATGCTTAAATTGACTGGCCCAAAGTTTAGGTTCCTTGGTCATGAACATTTGGGAAGTCAGTATCTTTGTTCACATGGAAAAACTACTATAAAATATACATATTTAAACCTAAAAGCAAGCTATGCAAAAACTTAAGAGGGGCTAAGTTAATAATATTTATATTTTCACTTTATCATTGTAACATGATAAGGAACATTTTATGTTATTATTTTATTTTGTTTTATTTACTTTTTTTGAGACAGAGTCTCGCCCTGTTGACAAGGCTGGAGTGCAATGGCATGATCTTGACTCACTGCAACCTCTGCCTCCCAGGTTCAAGTGATTCTCCTGCCTCAGCCCCCCAAGTAGGTGGGATTACAGGGGCATTCCCCCCCCCCCCCGTTTTTTTTTTTTTTTTTTTTTTTTTTTGCATTTTTAGTAGAGATGGGGTTTCACTATGTTGACCAGGCTGGTCTCGAACTCTTCAGGTGATCAGCCTGCCTCAGCCTCCCAAATGCTGGGATTACAGGCATGAGCCACCACACCTGGCTGAGGAAATATTTTTAAAGCAAAACAAAATCTTAGATGAAAGTGGAGCATATTTTTGCATCTAATATAGAAAGTACTTATTTTATTATCCTTCTTTTTTTTTTTGGAAACGAAGTCTGACTCTGTCACCCAGGCTGGAGTGCAATGGCATGATCTTGGCTCACTGCAACCTCTGCCTCCTGGGTTAAAGCGATTCTCCTGCCTCAGTCTCCCGAGTAGCTGGGACTGCGGGTATGCACCATCATGCCCAGCTAATTTTTGTATTTTTAGTAGAGACATGGTTTCACCATGATGGCCAGGCTTGTCTTTAACTCCTGGCCTCAAGTGATCCACCCACCTCAGCCTCCCAAAGTGTTGGGATTACAGGAGAGAGCTACTGTGCCCGGCAGGTTTGATTCTTTTGACAAAACTACTTCATGGGTGGCATTCTATTCATCTTCAAGAGGAACATATTGCCTTGTATCTTTGTGTGTGTGTGTGTGTGTGTGTGTATGTGTGTGTGTTGCAGTCTTTACTGCTCAATGACTAGACCCTTGGGGGTTGAACAATAGTACTATCCCAATTCTGTCATTCTTTATTTGTCAAAATATTTCTTTTTTTTTTTTTTTTTTTTTTTTGAGACGGAGTCTTGCTCTGTCGCCCGGGCTGGAGTGCAGTGGCCGGATCTCAGCTCACTGCAAGCTCCGCCTCCCGGGATCACGCCATTCTCCTGCCTCAGCCTCCAGAGTAGCTGGGACTACAGGCGCCCACCACGCCCGGCTAGTTTTTTTGTATTTTTTTTTTAGTAGAGACGGGGTTTCACCGTGTTAGCCAGGATGGTCTCGATCTCCTGACCTCGTGATCCGCCCGTCTTGGCCTCCCAAAGTGCTGGGATTACAGGCTTGAGCCACCGCGCCCGGCCTGTCAAAATATTTCTATAAAGTGAAACTTTCCCACATATACTCTTTTCGAACTGAATAGTACAGTCTGAATAAAAAGGCATAATAAATTTTGTCTCAATTCTCTTTCTTTTAATTTTCAAAATAAAGAGTTGATTCTCTAGTATCTTTTTTTCTTCTTCTTATGAGATGGTATCTCACTCTGTTGCCAGGCTGGAAAGCAGTGGCACAGTCATAGCTCACTGCAGCCTTGGACTCCTGGGCTCAAGCCATCCTCCCACATGGCTGGGACTACAGGCATGGGCCATCATACCTGGCTAATTTGTGTATTACTTTTTGTAGAGACAGGATCTTGCTATGTTACCCTGGCTGGTCTCAAACTCCTGGCCTCAAGCCATCTTGTCATGGCCTTGCAAAGTG
The DNA here is from genome assembly GCF_001698545.2 of Rhinopithecus bieti. NCBI lineage: Eukaryota > Metazoa > Chordata > Mammalia > Primates > Cercopithecidae > Rhinopithecus > Rhinopithecus bieti. The sequence continues at coordinate 78,170 of NW_016823463.1, forward strand.
CTGGGATTCCGGGTATGAGCCAATGTGCTCAGCACCTAGCATCTTTTGCAGGTGGCCAGACACGTGTGTGTGTGTGTGTGTGTGTATGTGTATGTTTGTATGTTTTAGAGGCTTTAGTAATTTTGAAGGTGTTTTCAATCCATTGCAGTTAACATCTTTATTGATGCTCAAATTGTCCCATTTTGGCAGGTGGAACATCTTCAAGTTGACTTCTGAATCCTATGGGTGTGACGCTTGTAGTCTTTGCTAGCTTTCTGCCTCTCTAATACAATGTTCCAGGCTCATTTTGTACATATTATGCCTCAGACCTGGAATCAGCTACTTCTCCAAAAACTCTTGGAATTTCCTTTTTTTTTTTTTTGAGACAGAGTCTTGCTCTGTCACCCAGGCTGGAGTGCAATGGCGTGATCTCGGCTTGCTGCAACCTCCGCCTCCTGGGTTCAAACAATTCTCCTGCCTCAGCCTCCTGAGTAGCTGGGATTACAGGCTCCCGCCACCATGCCCGGCTAATTTTTGTGTTTTTAGTAGAGATGGGGTTTCACCATGTTGGTCAGTCTGGTCTCGAACTCCTGACCTTGTGATCTGCCCACCTCAGCCTCTCAAAGTGCTGGGATTACAGGTGTGAGCCACCACGCCTGGCCTTTGGAATTTGTTTACCTTTTTTTTTTTTTTTTTTTTTTTTAGTGAGAAATGTTATTCTAAGAGAAAAATATGAGAATGAGGAATATTCACTTCTATTGGATTGATCATTGTTTTTGAGTTTTTCCATTGAACACATTCATCTATCATATATCTACATCTATCTATAAGTATACATTCATTTATTCATGTGTATAGGTGTGTATATATGCACATAGCTGATGAATTGAAATGCATGGGCACACACACTGAAAGATATACCTCATGAGTTTAAACTGATATTTGTAATTAAAATTCAAGACACAGGGTATTTAATTAATTTGTCTTATATCTGGTGTCCTCTTTTTCCAACACCAAGAGTCCTGGTTTTCTTTTTCTGAGATGGAGTCTTGCTCTGTTGCCTGGGCTGGAGTGCAGTGGCATGATTTTGGCTAACTGCAACCTCTGCCTCTTGGCTTCAAGCAATTCTACCGCCTCAGCCTCCCAAGTAGCTGGAATTACAGGCGCCCGCCACCACGCCTGGCTAATTTTTGTATTTTTTAGTAGAGACAGGGTTTTCTCCATGTTGGTCAGGCTGATCTAGAACTCCTGACCTCAAGTGATCTACCTGCCTCAGCCTCCCAAATTGTTGAGATTACAAGTGTGAGCCACCATCCGCAGCCGAGTCCTGGTTTTCAAAACAGAGAGGATAACACAACTGAATATATCATATGATTATTTATTTGCTTTAATTGACCTTGCACACACTCCGTTCTCAGAATAACGATGCCATCACTATCACCCAAAATGATTACTGAAAGGCTAAAAGACATTT
>NW_016823463.1:80001-102476 GCF_001698545.2 Rhinopithecus bieti
TTTTTTTTTGAGACGGAGTCTCGCTCTGTCGCCCAGGCTGGAGTGCAGTGGCCGGATCTCAGCTCACTGCAAGCTCCGCCTCCCAGGTTTATGCCATTCTCCTGCCTCAGCCTCCGAGTAGCTGGGACTACAGGCGCCCGTCACCTCGCCCGGCTAGTTTTTTGTATTTTTTTTGTAGAGACGGGGTTTCACCGTGTTAGCCAGGATGGTCTCGATCTCCTGACCTCGTGATCCGCCCGTCTCGGCCTCCCAAAGTGCTGGGATTACAGGCTTGAGCCACCGCGCCCGGCCTTGACCTGTTCTCTTTTAAGAACAGCAATGCCCCAGTAGACAAAAAGAGGCCGGAACCCCTCCAGGTTAAAGGATACTAAAGAGATGTGACAGATGATGATACAGACCGAATCATGAACTTGGAAAAAACCTGACTATTAATGACATTATTGGAGCAGCTGGTAACTTTTGCATATGAATCATGGATTCGTTAACAGTAGCTTTGTGCTCACCAGTTCACTGATTCCCTGAGAGCTGATTGTTAAACAGCAAAGCATGTTTTGAGCTGGTTGTTAAGTGGCTGATAACCTGAAATCAGCCATCATGTGCCACTTACCATGGTATTTTGGGAAAACTTTCTCAAACTGTGTTTTTCCTCTGCTCTCACACTACAATAGCAATCATTAACACAGAAGACTCCTGTGACCATATGTGTGGGAACTTCTTCCCACCACCAAGCGGCAGACAAAGCTGGGACCTCCACCCCAGTTCCTTCACTATTTCTCTGGGGGTAGCATCAGATCCCACAGATTGAGGGCTCAGACCCCAAGACTGCCCTCACCCCCAGATACCAGTTGCAAATCTGGGCCTCAGGAACTTCTGATTGAGCTTTAGGTTGGGGTTCCCACGACCCCCTCTTTGAGTTTGATTGATTTGCTGGAGTGGCTCACAGAACTCAGGGAAACACATTTGCTGTTTTATGATAAAGGATGTTACTAAGGATACAGATGAAGAGATGAGGTGCGGAGGAAGGGGCTCAGAGCTTCCATGCCTGGGGCACCACTCTCCAGGAATCAGGAACCTCCATGCTTTCGGCTATCCAGAAGCTCTCTGAACTCAGTCCTCTTGAGTTTTCTTGGAAGCTTCATGACATCAGCATTCCTTCCACCAGTGTGTAGGGCAGGACCCTCTCTGAAAAGTCTTAAGACCCATAGTTGGAAAGGTGGGAGAAGATGGAGTCCTGCCTTGGGGCAGGTGAAAGGAGGGCAGGAGACAGATTCTGTTTCTTGAGACTTGCCCCTGCAGCCTAACACACCCCAAGTTTTAATAAAAGACTGTAACAAGGGCTATGGTAGTTATGAATCAAAGTAAAACATCACACATGGGAATTGGCAAATGTTACAAATCAGGTCCTCTCTCCCTCTCACCCTCTCTGGACAGTGCACCAGCTTGCCACTTGGTAACAGTTTTATAACAATGCTGTCTCCTGGTTTAGATAACTGTACTGTGCGGAGTAATGGTCTTATTCTTAGGAAGACATGTAAAGTGTTTAAGGGTAAGGGGATCTGATGTCTACAACTTAATCCCAAATAGTTCAAGATAGATAAGTCAATAGACTGAAAGAGAAACTGATCAATAGATAAAGCTAACATGGCAAAATTGTGACAACTTGTGTATCTGAATAAATAGGTAGTACTTATAGTATTCTTGCCATTTTTCCTGTAAGTTTGAAGTTTTTTCAAAATAAAACGTTTTTTAAAAAAAACCCCAACAGTTAACGTCACTGATTTGCTTTCCAGGAAACTGATTTGCTTTCTAGGAAGCTGATTTGCTTTCCAGGAAGCTGATTTGCTTTCTAGGAAGCTGATTTGCTTTCCAGGAAACCAGGGCGAGTATTAAATGACCAGCGAGTAGGCAAGGCTAGGAGCAAAACTGCACATTTATTTTGGTCCCCAGCTTCAGGAAAGAAGGTGTGGGGGAGGGGTGAGGTCCGTCGGTGTCTGGCAGGGGAGGCTGGGGGAGTCGCCTGGTGGAGCTCTCCGGCGGAGTTCCTACAGTCCCAACAGGACTGAGGGCTGAGGAAGTGCGCGCAGCGCGCCAGCTGGGAGCGGCTTTTATGTCCTGGGCCTGGGAGTGGGAGGGCAGTGGGCGTGGCTAGGCGGGTTCCGGTTTTTCTCCGTCGGAGGTCGGGTTGCACCTGCAGCAGTCCACCTGTGTCTTTCCCGGGCGCGGGAAAGCTGACAGTGAAGAACCCGGAACTGCGCCATCTTGCCTCCCTTCGTCCAAACAGTTACGTGGGTTATTAAGTCTAGTAAATATGACTGACTTGCCCAAAGTCATATAGAACATTAATGTTTGGTTCAAAGCTATCATGACACCTTGAAGTAGCCTTTTCTGAAAATGTTTAAATTTCTTTAAAATTTCCTGTGATCAAATTAATGTGTGAATATTTTTTGTATCTCAAATTAATATGTGAATATTTTTTATATCTAAAAAGTGTTACACATAAACTTTGAAATTAAAAACTAACTTGGTATTTGTTTGGGCCTGATAATTCCTTGCGGTAGGGGCTGTTCTGGGCAGTGCAGGGTGTTTAGCAGTATCTCCGGGCTCTGCCCACTAAATGCCGGTAGCAGAGTGTCCCTCCCCCTACCTACAACCAAAATGTCTCCAGACCTTGTCAGATGTCCCAGGGGGAGGGCAAAATCGCCCCAATAAAGAAGCACAGTTCTAGAGTCAGTGTGATAGAACAAAGTCAAAAGGGAAAAGAAGGCTGGGCACAGTGGCTAAGGTGGGAAGGTTGCTTGAGCCTAGGAGTTCAAGGCTGCAGTGAGCCATGTTTGCACTACTGTGTTCCAGCCTGGGTGACAGAGCAAGACTCCTTCTCAAGGAAAGAAAAAAAAGAAAAAGAAAAAATGGCTGGGTGCGGTGGCTCACTCCTGTAATCCCAGCACTGTAGGAAGCTGAGGCAGGCAGATCACGAGGTCAGGAGATTGAGACCATCCTGTCTAACACGGTGAAACCCCGCCTCCACAAAAAATTAGCCAGGCGTGGTGGCGGGGGCCTGTAGTCCCAGCTACTCGGGAGGCTGAGGCAGGGGAATGGCGTGAACCCAGGAGGTGGAGTTTGTAGTAAGCTGAGATCGCGCCACTGCACTCCAGCCTGGGTGACAGAGCGAGACTCTGTCTCAAAAAAAAAAACAAAAAAACAAAAAAACAAAACAAAACAGAAAAGAGGTAAAGAGGTTGGCAATATGTGCAATATACATACATATGAAAAAAATTTAAAGAGAACAAGGGTTTTTCCAATGGCTATATCCCAAACTTTGTGTTGTGTGTGTTTGTTTAATCTTTTTGTGCTCTTAGAGTCATCAATTAAATCATTCCAATATTCTGTTTCATACACATTTTAGAGAATGAATTTATAACCATTTTTGGAATTAAAATAATACTGCCATCTAATGGCGTTAATCAATTAATTCCAGTCCTGATATACTGGCCAGATTCTGAGCCTGAATGTCAGATATTGAAGTAATGGGAGTCAAAATAGTGAGCCAAAACAGTGAGTTAACCTCAAATCAAAATCGTTCTTTAAAAAGGAGCAGTACAGAGCTTCCGGCACACTGAGAATTGTGCCTTTCTAAGGTTTGAATGTACCATATATGGCTATGGTACTAGGCCTATGGCTTTTGAACCAACGTATTTTTTGTATACATGCACTTAGCAACACAACAATTACATTTATAAAGAGGGCTAGGCATTGTAAAGCTAAATAAACAACAAAATCCTCAGAGAACTAGTAGAAGAAAAACACTTTCATATTGTTCTCAGCATTTATTTTAAAACATCTAATTTGAAGGTATCAATTAACATAGCCAATTAACTGATAATATTAGCTATCCATTTTCCCTCTAAAGCAGCCTTGTTGTCTGGGATATCAGCTGAGGTTCTTTGTCTCATGGCCATAGAAATCAAGAACGCAGACACACAAAGGGTGAAGTTAGAGAAGTTTAATAGGCAAAAGGAAAAGGACAGCTCTCTGTCACAGAGAGGGGTCCCAAACAGGTTGCTGTACTGCAGTAAAATGTAAGGGTTTTTATAAATGAGCTACTAGGGAGTGAGTATCTTATCTATACAGGGCATGAAAACCTGGTTAGGACCAGGTGTGTCATCTGTATAGAGTGGAATCTCTGGCAGCCCCCACGCCATTCTTTTACCATGCAGGCAGGCTCTTAGCTTGGGCTACTCCACACTGCCTATCTCCTTCCACCTTGTGTGTGCTAACAAGAAGAGGGGGAGTTTCCATGCCTGGTCCCAGGTATCTCCCTGCAGCTGCAGGCATTCCCCCTACCCCACCATGCAAGCTTCTAGCTAACCTTAGTGTGTCCCTGTCCAAAAAAGGGGAAAGGAATGTGCTCACTAAAGCCTACTGTTTTTACTGGGACCCATTTATGTAAGTTTGATGATTACCCAGGAAACTCTCCCTCTGTGTCGGAGATGCTTATCTACATTATATAGTCCAATGTTTGAGGCTGCTCTTTGTTAGAAGTGATTTATGTGAACTGCCTGTGGTTAGAAAGGAAGTAATTTCTGACCTTCTGTTTTTTGTCAGAAGGAAAGCTTTTGCCAGGGACTCTTTCACCCTATCTACCTACCTAAATTATTTCTATCTCCTGTATCGCCTCTACCCATCTTAGTTCTCTGGCTGAGGTCCTGTAAATTAGACTGGCCAAAGACAGGTTTGTAGCAGGATGAGCCACAGACAAAACCCCTCAGACACCGAGTTGTAGAAGGAAGGGCTTTATTCAGCTGGAAGCATCGGCAGACTCATGTCTCCAAAAACTGAGCTCCCCAAGTCCCTCTTAAGGGCTCTTAAGGGCTTACAACTCTAAGGGGGTCCACGTGAGAGGGTCGTAATCGATTGAGCAAGCCGGGGGTATGTGACTGGGGCTGCATGCGCTGGTAATTAGAACCGAACAGAACAGGACAGGGATTTTTTTTCTATACAATATCTGTAATCTATAGATAACATAACCATTTAGGTCAGGGGTCGATCTTTAACTACCAGGCCCAGGGTGTGGTGCCGGATTGTCTGCCTGTGGCTTTCATTTTGCCTTTTAGTTTTACTTCTTCTTTCTTTGGAGGCAGAAATTGGGAATAAGATAATATGAGGGGTAGTCTCCTCCCTTAGGTTAACAAGAGAAAAACAAACAGAAGTTATTCACACATGCATCCCATATACACACAGGAGCACTCAGCCATGAGTAACTCCAAGGGGTTGTTAGAAGTTGGGCGTATACAACATTTTAACAAAAGACCAATACATTTTAGAGAAGAAGAAAAAGGAAAAGGACTGAGTTTCTAGAGCAGCAAGCTGTGGGAAAGTAAGTATATGGGTGATATGGTTTGGCCGTGTCACCACCCAAATCTCATCTTGAATTGTAACCCCCATTTTGAATCTCCATAATCCCCATGTATCATGGGAGAGACCCGGTGGGAGGTGACTGAATCATGGGGCAGTTTCCTCCATGCTGTTCTCCTGATTGATAGTGAATCCTCATGAGATCTGATGGTTTTATAAGCATCTGGCATTTACCCTGCTGGAACTTTCTCTCTCTGCGTTCCTGTGAAGAAGTACCTTCCGCCATGATTGTAAGTTTCCTGAGGCCTCCCCAGCCACGTGGAACTGTCAGTTAAACCTCTTTTCTTTATAAAATAGCCAGTCTTGGGTACTTCTTCACAGCAGTCTGAGAACAGACTAATACAATGGGAAACTAATGGAAGATGAAGGCTAGTTAGTAACGTTTGTTGTGTGGGTATTCTGGTGCCTTCCCCAGGTTGATATGGTGTCCAGAGTTGTCTCTGGAAATTTACTTCTGTCCTTTCTAGTGGGGGCAGGTGGTGAACTTTTATCAATTTATGTCCTGCCTTTAGGCAAAGAAGGGGAAGGCAGAGTTTTTCTTATATTTGTTTCTTCTCAATTGTCTTCAGCTCAAAATAATCCTTATACCAAAGAAGCATATGTTAGGGTGGCATATTCTGGTGTAACAGCTTTGTCTCAGCAGACAGTGAAAAATAATTTAAAAAGCCACCTTCTCTGCCCATTGACCTGCTGCACACTGCCCCCTGGTGGCCTTCATTTTGACTGTCTTTGGTAAGGTAGCTTTTATTTTTTTTTGCTTTGAGAGGGAGTTTCACTTTTATGGCCCAGGCTGGAGTGCAATGGCGCATCGCGGCTCACTGCAACCTCCACCTCCCCAGTTCAAGTGATTCTGCCTCAGCCTCCCGAGTAGTTGGGATTACAGGCGCCTGCCACCACACCCAGCTAATTTTTGTATTTTTAGTAGAGACGGGGTTTCACCATGCTGGCCAGGGTGGTCTCGAACTCCCGACCTCAGGTGATCCACCTGCCTAGGCCTCCCAAAATGCTGGGATTACAGGTGTGAGTCACCATGCCCGGCCTAGAATGACCTTTTCTATCTCTTGACTTCTGTATCTCTTCATTCAATCATTTCCTCTAAAATAAAATAAAACTAAAATAAATTATTTAATTCTTGTCAATTAAATTAAATTCTATAAATATTGAGAGAAAGCAAAATATCATGGAAAGAGCATGAGTTGAAAACCAAATAGACTTGGGTGGTTCATCTCAGCTGCTAGCTATGTGTCTGTGGGCATACTACCTAGCTTATTGGAACACTGTCTCATCTGTTAAATGGAGTTATTTAAAAATAACAAGCTCGGCCGGGCACGGTGGCTCAAGCCTGTAATCCCAGCACTTTGGGAGGCCGAGACGGGCGGATCACGAGGTCAGGAGATCAAGACCATCCTGGCTAACACGGTGAAACCCCGTCTCTACTAAAAAAAAAAATACAAAAAACTAGCCGGGCGAGGTGGCGGGCGCCTGTGGTCCCAGCTACTCAGGAGGCTGAGTCAGGAGAATGGCGTGATCCCGGGAGGCTGAGCTTGCCAGTGAGCTGAGATCCGCCACTGCCTCGCAGCTGGGTGACAGAGCCGAGACTCGCCGTCTGCACAAAATAAAGATAAAATAAATAGAATAAATAAATAAATAAATAAATAAAAATAAATAACAAGCTCAGATCATGGAGAAAATGAAATTAGGTTGTATATTCAAAACAGCTAATTATAGCTAATATTATTATTGTGTTACGATTGAGATTTTGAATACAATCTACTATCTAGCTACACATATTCACATCTACAGAGATTTTTATCCTAATTTACAAACAGAAAACTGAGGCAGAGAGACATTAGCTAACTTGCTGTGGTTAACATAACTAGTAAGTGGATTTGAAACCATGTAATGTGGGTCTAAAGTCTATGCTTTTAACCACTACACACAACCTGGTAAATCCTTGTTGAAATAAGAAAGCAATTTCAGTAAGTTGTACTGTACCAGAAAAATGTGGAATTCATCTCTTTTTCCCAACCTGCTACTGTCTTTTCAACAATCTATAAAACATTCAAAAAAACTAATAGGCCATTGAGAACCTTATTTGTTCTCGACTACCTAAACTATCCTGATCTTTATGGGAACAGGATAGATGACTTTCAATATTTATGAAAGCATTAATATTACTGAGTGCAGACTGAAAGACTATCTCAATGATTAAAGACACATTTTCAATTTTTTTTTTTTTTTGAGATGGAGTCTCATTCTCGTTGCCCAGGCTGCAGTGCGGTGGCACGATCTTGGCTCACAGGAACCTCCATCTCCCAGGTTTCAAGTGATTCTCCTGCCTCAGCCTCCTGAGTAGTTGGGATTACAGGCACGTGCCACCACATCCAGCTAATTTTTTGTATTTTTAGTAGAGATAGGGTTTCACCATGATGGTCAGGCTGGTCTCGAACTCCTGACCTCGTGAACCACCCGCCTCAGTCTCCCAAAGTGCTGGGATGACAGGCATGAGCCACCATGCCCGGCCTTAAATTTTTAAATTTAAGAAAAAGTGACATTCCAAGAAGAAGCAAGTGGAAAGCCAGAAAGCATTTCCCCTATCCTATCCTGAGTTTATTCTCATAAGAATCTAGTTATTTAAAAACTAAGTTACTGGAACATATTTGTGATTAATTTTATGTGTCAACTTGACTGGGCCATAGAGTGCCCAGATACTTGCTGAAACATTATCATGGGTGTATGTGTGAGGTGTCTGGGGATTAGATTAACATTTAAATGGATAGCCTGAGTAAAGCAAATTGACCTCCCTAACATTCGAGTGAGTCTCATCCAAACAGTTGGAGGCCTGAATAAAACAAAAAGACTGATGATCTTCCCTAAGAAAGAATCTCTCCTGCCTTCTGGTCTTTTGACTAGGTCATCAGCTTGTTTCTTGTCTTCAGACTCAGATTGAAACATTGACTCTTCCTGGATTTCAAGCCTGCTATCCTTTGGACAGGAACCAAGCCATCAGTTCTCCTGGGTCTCCCGCTTGCTGGCTCATCCTGTAGACTTGCCAGCCTCAATGATCTTGTGAGTCAATTTCTTTTACGAATCTCCTTATATATATACACCCATACACATACATATATCGTATTGGTTCTGTTTCTTTGGTAAACCCTAATACAATATTTATATTGCTTTGTTTTTGTTTTCAGACATGGTCTCACTCTGTCTCCCAGGTGGGAGTGCAATGGCAAGATCATGGCTCACTGTAGCCTCAACCTCCCAGGCTCAAGTGATCCTTCCACCTCAGCCTCCTGAGTAGCTGGGACTACTCCATCCCAGGCCACGCCATCAAGCTTGGCTTATTTTTGTATTTTTTGTAGAGCGGGGTTTTGCCCTGTTACCCAGGCTGGTTTCAAACTCCTGAGCTCAAGCAATCCACCCCCTCAGCCTCTCAAAGTGTTGGGATTACAGGTGTAAGCCACCACGCCTGGCCAATATTTATATTTCTCAAATGCATCCTCTTTTTTTCCGTGCTCACTTGTGCAATCTTAGTTGATGTCCTTAATTCTTCTCTGGACTATTGGAATAATTTCCTTGTTCCAGTGTCAGTACATCCAATTCATTCGTCCCCTCCTTGCTTCAGGAGTGCTCTTTCTAAATACAAATAGGCTAATGACAAACTGCTTTTAAACTTGTTTAGCACACTATTTCACATCTTCAGGATGAAAGTCAAATTCATTAGACTGGTGGATAAAGTCCTTCCCAATCCAGTCATTTCTTCATCTCCAGCCACATCACACTACCTGCCACTTCTTGCCAGAGAAATCTGCCTTAGCCTCTTGGTCTTGCACTTTTGTATGTTTGGTTACTTCTGCCTGGAATGCCTCTTTCTTCTTCAATCAGGAAACTCTCATAACAGGTGTGTGTGTCTGACATTGTCACCTCCTTAGCACACACCTTGGATTTACCTCCCTGAACTCCAGGGGTGAAGCAGTTGGAGGTCTTTTTCTATTCATTGCCTTCGATTGAGCATACTCTCAGGGTGTGTTAATTCCTTGGCACTTTAGGTCTTCCCAAAATGCAGGCAAAGCAGGTTCTGGCGGACAAAGAAAGCTGATATGCAAATAACTTCAGGTGCTAGCAGTTAGAAGTTGGCTCAATGTGCAGAAAGTTCTGTTCAGGGGCATATGGGCTTGGCCTAACAGATCTGTTATGGCCCTAATATTATGCTGTTGTTGGTTTTTCAATCAATGCACAAAGCTGGAAAGACATACAGCTGACCCTGAACAACAGGGGTCTGAACCAGTGTGGGTCCACTTATATGCAAATTTTTTTCAATATATACAGTTGGCTCTCCATATCAGTGGGTTCCACAACTGAAACCAAGAGTAGGTGGAAAATACAGTATTCTTGGGATGCCAATGGTCATATCCACAGGTTCCACAGGGCCAACTGTGGAACTTGAGTATGTGTGGATTTTGGTGTACACGAGAGGTCCTGGAACGAATCTCCCATGGATATCAAGGGATGTCTGTAATTTTACTTACAAAAAGAATGCAAATTCTTGACAGACTAAAAATAACAATGAAACTAACAAAATTAGGAGGGGAAGAAAAGACAAGAGAAAGTAAGAATGCACCAATTCCTCACCTCCCCTAGTAGGCAGCCAATACACAGTGTGTAAAATTTATAAATAATGATTTAGGTAAACAACCTAAAGTCATGAAAGCTTCTAGCAAAACTAAAATACAATTTTTTAAATTAGGAGCTAAGAATAAGTTTTCGTCCCTTTGAAGGATTTTCAGCTGGTGAATCAAGATGTATATGTGCGGTATTTGAGGTTATAATGAAAAGAACCAGAAGAACTAAAACCAGAAATTGTTAATTGCAGTTGGGTCTAGGATATGGTAACAGATAAGGTAGGTGGGTAGGTAGGAAGGGTAGGCGGGAGACTCTTTTAATATGTTCCCCGCTTTTGTTTGGATTTTTAACTTTTATTATGCATTATTTCCATAACAAACAAATGGAAATAAAGTGTAGCTTAACTACAAAAAGTAACTTTTAGAACACCCTTAACAAATATTTTGCAGGAGTCAAATCAAATGAGGTAGGATCTATACAGTATGTATGAACATCAAAAAATGATCAGGACTTCTTTAGTAAACTAAAAGACAATAGGCATAGGATCCAAATTACGGAGTGGGAGGAAGTATGTGTGCGTATGTAACATTATTCTATGTACAGCTGACCCTTAAGCAACATGAGGTTAGGGGCACAGACCCTCACAGTTGAAATTCCACTCCCCAAAACTGTACTAACAGCCTACTGTTAATTGGAAGTCTTACCAACAACATAAACAACTAACACTTTTTTTTTTGAGATGGAGTCTTGCTCTGTCACCCAGGTAGGAGTGCAGTGATGCAATCTCGGCTTACTGCAACCTCCGCCTCCTGGGTTCAAGGGATTCTCCTGAGTCAGCCTCCCGAGTAGCTGCGATTACAGGCACGCACCATCACATCTGGCTAATTTTTATATTTTTAATAGAGATAGGGTTTTGCCATGTTGGCCAGGCTGGTCTCAAACCCCTGGTCTCAAGTGATCTGCCTGCCTCAGCCTCCCAAAGTGCTGGGATTACAGATGTAAGCCACTGCACCTGGCAATTTTGTATGTTACATGTATTATATACTGTATTCTTTTTTTTTTTTGAGACGGAGTCTCGCTCTGTCACGCAGGCTGGAGTGCAGTGGCCGGATCTCAGCTCACTGCAAGCTCTGCCTCCCGGGTTTACGCCATTCTCCTGCCTCAGCCTCCCGAATAGCTGGGACTACAGGCGCCTGCCACCTCGCCCGGCTAGTTTTTTGTATTTTTTTTTAGTAGAGACGGGGTTTCACCGTGTTAGCCAGGATGGTCTCGATCTCCTGACCTCGTGATTCGCTCGTCTCGGCCTCCCAAAGTGCTGGGATTACAGGCTTGGGCCACCGCGCCCGGCCTTATACTGTATTCTTATAACAAAGTAAGCTAAAGAAAACGTTTTAAGGAAATCATGAGGAGAAAATATATTTACTATTCATTAAGTGTAAGTGAATCATCATAAATATCTCCATCCTCGTAATTTTCACCTTGAATAGGCTGAGAAGGAGCAGGGGTTGGCCTTGCTGTCTCAGGGGTGGCAGAAGTAGAAAGGGTGAAAGAGGAAGCAGGAGAGGCAGGCACAATAAGTGTAACCTGATGGAGATAACATCATAATTTGTCTGACTTTTTTGCTTTTCCATTTCTCTAAATATGTTTCCATTTAGCAACAATCTTTCTTCCACCATTTGCTTTAGATTCAGTGCCTGTTTCATAGAAAAGTCCGTGTTATAAGAGAAGTCAAAAGCCATATTGAATAAGAGAAACCCTTCTTCCAGATTGTCTAATGTCAATTTGTTTTCTGGCACTGCGTCTTCTTCCTCATAATCTGCACTGGGTTCAGAAGGAGTAATCTCCATCAAGTGGTCTTCTGTTAATTCCTCTGGTATGGTGTCTCTTAGCCCTTGAATTTCTCCAAGATTCGTATCTTGAAACCTTTTTTGCCATATCCACATGATTTCATTGATTGGCTCTGTCATAAATCCTGTGAAGTGATGCACAACATCTGTAGTTTCCTCCAGCAGGAATTTGTTTGGGCTTGGTGGCTTTTCATGGCTTTTTCTGAAACAACAATGGCATCTTCAGTGGTGTAATCCTTCCATATGTTCATGATATTCTCTCAATTGGGGTTCTCTTCCACAGAGTGCTGTGTGTAATGATCCTTAAAGTCCTTATGACTCCCTTATCTAGAGGTTGAATTAGAGATGTTGTATTTAGGGGCAAGCAGACCATTTCAACGTGTTTGTATTGAACTCATGTGGTTCTGGATGGCCAGGGGCATTGTCCAATATCAAAAGAACCTTAAAGGCAATCCCTTACTGGCAAGGTAGTTCCCGACATTAGAAACAAAGCATTTATGTAACTGATCCAGAAAAAGAGTTGCTGCTCAGCCATCTTGCTGTACAACCAAGAGTGGCAGGCGGTGTTTCTTTTCCCTTCAAGGCTCAATTTTATAGTTAAGGGCAGTCCTCATCATAAATCTGGCTGCATTTGCACAAAACAGTACAGTTAGCCCATCCCTTCCTGCCTCGGATCCTGATGTTCGCTTCTCTTCCTAATGTCCTCTGTGGCACTATTTTCCCCCAGAATAGGTCACTTTTGTTTGCCTTAAAAACCTGTTCAGGCAGATATCTTTTCTCCTCAGTGATTTTCTCTATTTTTAAAATTTTCATTTATTTATTTATTTATTGAGAGAGAGTCTCATTCTGTTTCCCAGGCTGGAATGCAGTGGTGCAATCTCACTGTAACCTCTGCCTCCCGGGTTCAAGCAATTCTCATGCTTTAGCCTGCTCAGTAGCTGGGATTAAAGATGTGCATCAGCACACCCGGCTAAGTTTTGTAGTTTTAGAAGAAACAGGGTTCTGTCATGTTGGCCAGGCTGGTCTTGAACTCCTGGCTTCAAGCAATCCACCCTCCTCAGCCTTCCAAAGTGCTGGGATTACAGGTGTGAGCCACCAAGCTTGGCCTTTTGTCCTCAATGATTTTCTTAATGGTGTCTGGGAACTCGTCGGCTGCATCTGGGTCAGCAGAAGCTGCTTCTCCTGTTATCTTGACATTTTTTGAAAGCCAAACCTCTTTTTAAAGTTATCATACCATCCTTCATCTTCCTTTTGCTTTGTCAGATAATGACTTCACCACTTCTTGAATATTAGATTATATAGGTATGCCTTTCTCATAGCAATCCTGCACCCACAAAAAGTTACATTTGCAATATGAAGTAAAAAGTTATTTCCCCAAAAGTGCAAGGTTTTCATGCCTGTTGGTGTAGCTGCAATGATGGCTTCATAAACTTCCTTTGGTTTTTATACAACAGTCCTTATACTGGGTTCATTTATCTTAAACAGCAGGCGACCTTAGCTGCAGACCTCAATCTACAATACATAGCAAGCAATTCAACTTTTTCTGTAATGTCATTAACTTTTCTCTGATTCTTGGGAGCATTTCTAGCATCACTAATGGCACTTCATAAGGGTCCCATGGTGTTACTCAAGGTTTACAGTACTGCACTAACCACAATGAGAAATACGTGAGAACCTCAAGAGCTTACCTTTTACTGTGATATGCAATGTACTGGAGAGATCAACTGCTCACTCAGAGATGATTATGTTACTTGGAATTTTTACCCAATACCAGCAACACTGATGCTCACTGGAATAGCAACAGGAAGTGGCTACAAAATCATTACAGTAGTACACTATGTACTACCGTGAATTTGATGCAGTTATGATTTAATATTGCATCTTTACAACTGTTTACACTTCTCTTGAACCTAATGGGTGCCTTGTAACTGTGTGTTTGTATGTGCAAGTTTTGATAAATTTTAACTTTTTATAACAGGCTTGTATATATTTTATGGTAGTAAATAACAAAATAGCCTCGTATCTACACATACTTTATGTATTCATGACATATCTAGCTTTTTCTTTTCTTTTTTTCCTATATTTCTTGGCTAAGAGATTCATCTGTGAGGTTTTCACAAAATTGTTGCCTTTGCCAAAATTTTCCATTTACTGAAAAAATCCACATATAAGTGTACCCAAGCAGTTCAAACTAATGTTGTTCAAGTCAACTGTATAAAAGGTATTAATATGTCTGGAAAGAGATATCTTTCCAATTTAACAGACACTACCAGTGAGAAGAGTTGGGCTAGGCAGGAAACTTCAAATTTTTACTGTATATGTTCTATTTGTATCTCAAATTATAACCTGTAGATCACGTTTATTAGAAGAAAATGCGGATTCCTGAAACTTCCTGCAGACCCCATAAGTGACAATCTCAGGCGGATGGAGTTCCAGAATCTGCTTTTTTTTTTTTCATGCATGTTTCCTTGTTATTCCTGTGTATATTTGAGTTTCAGTAGCACTGCTCATCAGTTGTTTGGGGTTCTCTCTCCTTCACCAACATGTTCTTGCAAAACTAACCAAACACACACAAAGCGCAAACAGTACAACAGTGCACTGCACCTTCATGACCCTTACCTCTTTCAGCCTCTTCCTAGGTAGGCTGCAATGTCCACATGCAATACATGTGTACATACCCACAGACGGAAACACAGAGATGTGTTTGGAAGCCAGTGTGGATGCCCTGTGATCTGCGCATACACATTTGATACCTGCATACACATTCACAGACAGAAACACAGAGACATGTTTGGAAGCCAGTGTGGAATCCCTGTGATCTGTGCATACACATGTGACACAGGCACGCACACCCACATACAGGAACACGGAGATGCATTTGGAAGCCAGTGCAGGTGCCCTGTGATCTGTGTGTACACATGTGACACGTGCATCCACACCCACTGACAAGAACAGAGAGACACATTTGAAAGCCAGTGTGGATGCCCTGTGATCTGTGTGTACACGTGACATGGGCATATACACCTACAGACAGAAACGCAGAGATGCATTTGGAAGTCACTGTGGATGACCTGTCATCTGTGTGTACATAAGACATGTGCATACACACCCACATACAGGAACACAGAGACACATTTGGAAGCCAATGTGGACACCCTCTGATCTGTGCATACACGTGACATGTGTGTGCACATCCACAGACAGGAACACAGAAACACATTTGGAAGCCAGTGTGGACAACCCATGATCTGTGCATACACATGTGACAGATGCATACACACCCACTGACAAGAACACAGAGGTGTTTGGAAGCCAGTGTGGATGCCCTGTAATCTGTGTGCACACACGTGACACATGCATGCACACCCACTGACAAGAACACAGAGACACATTTGGAAGCCAGTGTGGATGCCCTGTGATCTGTGTGTACACATGTGACACGTGCGTGCACACCCACAGACAGGAACACAGACACATTTGGAAGCCAGTGTGGACGCCTGTGATCTATGCATACACGTGACACATGTGTACACACACACACAGACAGGAACACAGAGACACATTTGGAAGCCAGTGTGGATGCCCTGTGATCTGTGTGTACACGTGACACGTGCATACACACCCACAGACAGAAACACAGAGATGCATTTGGAAGCCAGTGTGGACATCCTGTGGTCTGTGCACACCCACATACAGGAACACACAGAGGCGTTTGGAAGGCAGTATGGGCAGACAGGCCCCATCCCAAAGCGGCCGGCAGGGGTCTCCCAAGAATGGTTCTTGGACACACCTCTGTGAAAGGAAAATACAACTCGGCACCGCAATTGACTCAGCCAAAGGAGAAAAACCTAAGCTGAAAGCTGAGTCCTGCCCGAAGGAGCCTTTCCTTTGGCGCCTGAGCCAAGGGCTTCAGGGAGAGGGTTGCGCATCGCAGCACGGCCAGCTGTCTTCCCGTGGCTTCCCTAAGGCGGCGGCTCCCGCTGCTCCTTTCCGCCACCTTCCCCTCCCGCCCACCCTGAGGCGCTGAAGCCCTCGGGAGAGGCGCGGCCACCGCCCGTTTCTGATTCCTGTTTCCTTCCTCCGGACGCGTCCTTCACCGTGGCCAAATCAGCCTCTCAATTGCTGGAGCCTGGCCTCGGGCACTTCTCGGCTTAGGCTGCCATACAGTAGAGCACCCTGAAACCGACAACTCGGCTGACCTTGCGCACCCGCACTCTCCAAGGCAGGACTCGGTCTGGGGAGCTGGTTTTGCCAAGGCGAGGGGCGCGGGGCAGTCCAGGCGGCCGGATGGATACCAGGAGAGCGCGTAGTCTCCGGCGGGACGGAGCTTCCAGGGCCCGGAAGGGGTCCAGGACTCTCCGCCGGCGCCCGGAGGTCGGCGGAGGGCCGCGAGGCAGGAGGGAGTGGAGATTGCTGCCCCAGCTTGGGCAGCGCGGAGCCCACCCAACGCCCTCCTCGGCCCTCGGCTCTTCCTGGGGCCGTCCCGCCCCTGCACCAGGGCCTAGTGCCTCTCCGGTTAGCCTCGGAGACCCTGGCCGAGCAGTGTCCGTTCGCCTGGCCTGGGGGCCTCAGGACATTATTTCTGGGTGACAACCTGCAGGGCCTTCCGCCTCTCGCGACCTCTCGGGAGTCCCTTCCCGACGCCCGCGGGGCTGCAGGGGCCGCAGGTTCGGTCTCGGGGCCTCCTTTCCGCAGTCCGCCCGGCTCTAGGCTAGTACGCTTTAATTACGTCAATAATATGACTCCGGTGATCCTGTGCTGCTAGGGAATGCGGCCGTGGGCGGCGGAGTCGGCTCTCCACGCGCGAGGCCGCCTCCTCCTCACCTCTCGCCGAGTTCAAACCTCGCGCCTCAGGCGACGGCGGCCAACGGGTTCGCCGCTGAAGGCCCCGCCGACGCCCCGCCCCGCACGCCTCGCCGCCCCGCCCCTTTCGTGCCCACCCACGCCCCAAAGCCCCGCCCCCAGCGCCCACCGTAAGTTTCGCGGTTCAGTGGTCCGGCGCTCACCAAGGCCGGGTGCCCAGCGTCAACCCCGAGGTCTTCATGCCCCGCCTCCCGTCGTCAGGGGGCGGGGATAGCGCGCTGGGCGACGGGGCGGGGCCTTGGCTGCGTCGGCTGCGTAGCGCGCGCGCCGATCGGACCTTGCTGCGGCCGTTGGCCGTTAGCGTGGCTTGGGCGGTTGTCTTGGAGAAGCAAGATGGCGGCGACGGCGGCCGCAGTGGTGGCCGAGGAGGACACGGAGCTGCGGGACCTTCTGGTGCAGACGCTGGAGAACAGCGGGGTCCTGAACCGCATCAAGGTGAGGCCGGAGGCTGGGGCCGGGTCTGGCGGATCTGCAGGGCCTGCGTGGACAGCGGTCGTCACAACGGTCGCGGCAAGGAGGCCGCCTCCCTGGCGAGGGACCGGGGCCGGGGGGCACTGGGGGCGCGCCCCGGCAGGGCCTCCGTCCTGCCAGCCCCACAGAGGAGGTCGGCTCGTTTGTTCGTGTGGTCCCGGAGGGCACCGCGGACTCGGGGCGCCTGGTCCGTCCCCTTCTGCGTTCCGTGGGGGCGGGACCGTGGGGCCTAGGGGCCACACGGGCGGCTCGCAACTCGGCCCTGGAGCGTGGCCCCAGCGTCTCTTCCTCAGACTCGGGCATGATCCGCGGCGGGAAAGCAGCGCGTCCAGTCGAAGCCTGGGGGTCACAGAGCTTGTGTGACTGAGAACGTTTTGGAAGGCGTTTCTGGCCTTTGCACCTGCCCGCCCAGCTCGTTGGCTTGCTCGTGTTTGTTGCTGGCTAAATGTGAGCTTGTTGTGAAAATTGTCTTGAAATGGTAATTTCTTGTTTCTTAACTTTTTTTTTTAAGGCTGAACTCCGAGCAGCTGTGTTTTTAGCCCTAGAGGAGCAAGAAAAAGTAGAGGTATGAAGTTTCCAGATTTTAACATGGCTGTATTCGTTAATACTTAATTTCTCGGCCGGGCGCGGTGGCTCAAGCCTGTAATCCCAGCACTTTGGGAGGCCGAGACGGGCGGATCACGAGGTCAGGAGATCGAGACCATCCTGGCGAACACGGTGAAACCCCGTCTCTACTAAAATACAAAAAACTAGCCGGGCGAGGTGGCGGGCGCCTGTAGTCCCAGCTACTCGGGAGGCTGAGGCAGGAGAATGGCGTGAACCCGGGAGGCGGAGCTTGCAGTGAGCTGAGATCCGGCCACCGTACTCCAGCCTGGGCGACAGAGCAAGACTCCGTCTCAAAAAAAAAACAAAAAACAAAAGAAAACTTAATTTCTCGTTCATTAAAACTGTCTTAAAATAGTTTATAGTAATGTATAGCTAGGGATAATTTTGAACTGTTAAGGATTATATTATATTGAAAGAGAGCCAAAATTATTCTTTTTTTGTATAGCTTTTGAATTTGGGGGTAATCTTAAAGTTAAGGTACCACAGTAACTGATACCAATGCTAAATCTGAAACAAAAGTTCATAGGAGTTTCTTGAAGAAATGGTTTCATTATCAATGTGTTAAGTGCAGGTTCACTCAGATCTTTTAATAAGCTAATATGTTATTAATTCCTATGAAACGGGGTATGTAGTATGCAACTTTTCCCAAAATTATCTGACCACTCAATTATTTTGACAATGAAAAAGACAGTGATTATTTTAAAAGTGCAACCACTTCTCTGTGTTTACGTGGGTAATTTAACTTTTTCTGAGTCCCACCAACCATCCTGAGTAAATATTCTGGAATTTGTCAACAAGAATAGAACCATCATCAAAGTCTTAAACTCTTGCTTTATGACATATCAGTCTCCTGTCCTCTCACTTCGTTAGACCTGTATACCTAATCTCGAATTTCATCAAATCTTCAGTTATTTGCCCTTTCCATGTCTGTGCAGGCATCAGTCTTCTCTTGGCGGCGTTTTGTTCTGGATCCTATGGGTCTGGACCCCTAATTACCTTGCCTTACAGTCATACGGGGTCTGGAAGAAATCTCAATGATCATTTAACCCAGCAAACTAACTCTCTTCCCATGTTACACATATGTGCTCCTGGAGAAGAGTCAGTCAACCATGTGGATTGCTGATGTTGCAAATTGGCAGGTACCAACCTGGTTAGGTCCTGAGCAGGCCCAGCAGCTCTCTTCTTCACCCTACCTGTGCAGTAGCCTTCTGTGTCACCCCTGCTTCCTTCTCTCTGAACACTTGGTCTTGTCGCATCCTCCACAGGGAAGGTAGAAGCCATTAGATCCTAACTTTATGTCCTCCTCTCCTGTCCCTCAATCTATTGCTCACCTGTGGAAATGCTTACCTGTGTCTATATTGATCTGTACCTCTTTCCTTACTGCTTTAGAAGAGGCTCTGTCCTAAGAATAATCATTCTGTCTTCTGTATACTTTCAAGTCTTTAATTATTTACTGTATCTTTGACTCTATCCTTTTCTGGTGGCTTTTCTTTTGAGCATGAAAACGTGTTTAAGTAACTATTAGGAGTAAACTGTTTTCCTTTACTCACATTCTGCTTTTAATACCACTGTGGTTTTTTTCCTTCAAAACCTGGTTTGGTTTGCTTTGCTTTGGTTTTTTTGAGACAAGGTCTTACTCCTTTGCCTAGGCAGGAGTGCAGTGGTGCAGTCATAGCTCACTGCAGCCTCAACTCCCTGGGCTTGATTTTTCCACCTCAGCCTCTGGAGTAGCTGGAACTACAGGCGTGCACAACCACATTTTAAAAGAATATGCAAGCTTATTCCATTTATTACGTCCTGGCCTCCCCTTAGTCCCTTAAAATCTTTTTTTTTTTTTTTGAAACAGAGTCTCACTCAGTCACCCAGGCTGGAGTGCAGTGGTGCGATCTTGGCTCACTGGACCTTCTGCCCCCTGGGTGGGGTTCAAGCGATTCTCCTGCCTCAGCCTCCCGAGTAGCTAGGATTACAGGCACCTGCTATCGTGTCTGGCTAATGTTTTTGGTATTTTTAGTAGAGATGGGGTTTCACCATCTTGGCCAGGCTGGTCTTGAACTCCTAACCTCGTGATCCACCCACGTCAGCCTCCCAAAGTGCTGGGATTACAGGCGTGAGCCACCGTGCCCGGCCAATCCCTTTCCCTTAAAATCTTAAATCTGGCGGGCGCGGTGGCTCAAGCCTGTAATCCCAGCACTTTTGGAGGCCGAGACGGGCAGACCACGAGGATCAGGAGATCGAGACCATCCTGGTAACACGGTGAAACCCCGTCTCTACTAAAAAATACAAAAACTAGCCGGGCGAGGTGGCGGGCGCCCTGTAATCCCAGCTACTCGGAGGCTGAGGCAGGAGAATGGCGTAAACCTGGGAGGGCGGAGCTTGCAGTGAGCTGAGATCTGGCCACCTGCACTCCAGTCCCGGGCGACAGAAGCAGACTCCGCCTCAAAAAAAAAAAAAAAAAAATCTTAAATCTACCACTACCACCCTAAGTAATTTCTTATGCTGCAGTCAAGAGGAGTCTCCTAATTGTGAGCATATTTTAGTTCCTACCTATCCTAGTTGATGATTGTGGCATTTGACATTCTTTTTTTGAGACAAAGTTTCACCCTGTCACCCAGACTGGAGTGAGTGGCATGATCATGGCTCACTGAAACCTCAACCTCCTGCCTCAGCTTTCTGAGTTCCTCCTGCCTCACTGGAACTACAAGCATGCACCATCACTCCCAGCTAGTTTTTAAAAAAATTTTTTTTCGTATAGATGGGGTCTCTCCTTTTACCCAGGCTGATCTCGAACTCCTGGCTCAAGCATTCCTCCCACCTCAAACTCCGAAAGTGCTGGGATTACAGGTGTAAGCCACCACGCTAGGCCTGTAATTGACATTCTTGATTCTTCCTTCTTGAAAATGTCCTTGACCTTTGAGACCTTTTCTGTTCTGTTTTTCTTTTTTTGAACACTCCTTGGTTTGTTTAGCATGATCTTTTTCCTGTACACCTGACTGAGACTTATCCACAGTTGTCATTCTGTACTCTCTCACAGACTAACCTTATTCATCCAATAACTCCAGTCCTGTAACTTGCATGCATATTTCTCTCCTGAGCTTCAGACCTGTGTGTTAAACTGCCCACTATTTTATGCCCTTAGTGGGACCATCATTTATCTGGCAAGAAATCTAAGTGTTTCTTAAGCCTTGCTCTTCTTACTTCCTGCTCAGTCATCACCTGGCTCTGTGTCTGTCAGGTGTGTATCTGAAGTGGCCCCAAGGGAGTGCTCTGCTCCCTCCTTTGTGCTTGTTTTTTCTTTTCCAGATTGCTTTATCTCCTTCCTACGTGCCAGCCTCCCTTTCCGTGGTGTCCCTCACCATCTCCCTGAAGTCATTTTTCCACATTGCTCCTAGATTGGCTGTTTATAGTACACATCTGATCTTGTCCCTCCATTCTCTTTAAATATTTCAGTTGACTTAATATATTAGAATTCCCTAAACCAGCCTACCAACTACCTTTATGATCTCTCCTCTCCTTGTCTTTTATTTTAACAACTTTATTGAGGTATAATTGACCTACAATAAAGTTAAAGTATTTAATATGTACAGTTTGATTTTTTAATAGTTAATTTATGCAGCTGTGAAATGATCACCACAATCAAGGTACTGCACGTATCCATGACCTTCAAAAGTTTTCCTTGTGCCCCTTTTGTAACCCTCTCCCCTACCCCAAACCTTTTTAAGAATTATATAAGTGGAATCATGTAGTATGTGCTCTTTTTTTTGGTCTGGTTTCTTCAACATAATGCATTTGAAATTCATTCATACTGTAATATGTATTAATAAATCATTTCATTAATACATTGTATAGATATGACAGTTTAGCCATTAGCTATTGACAGACATTTAGGCTGTTTCCAGTTTTTGAGTATTACAAGTAAGGCTTCTGTGAACAGTCATGTACAAGTCTTTGCTTGGATCTGCGATTTCTCTTGAGAAAATCAGTAGGGGTGAAGTGACTAGGTCACATACTAGGAATATTTGTGACTTTTAAGAAACACAACCAAATTGCTGTCCAAACTCGTTATGCCATTTTGTATTCCCATCAGCAGTGTATGAGGCTGCCACTGTAGCAGCAATTAATGTGGTCTTAAGGAACCCTACCATGTGCTACCTATTATAGCCTGTTCTCAGCAACAATCAGAGGCTTGATGGTCTAGAAGTATTTTTTCCATACTTATTCAAATAAATGTATAATTACAAAAATACGTTGGCCTATGGGCCACATAAGATCATCTCACATTTCATGGATAAACTGGGAATTACAAGTGTATAATTAAATTCCTGTTCATAATAAGTATGCTATAAATGGTAGATACCTGAGATGACAAAATATCAAACTTCATATATTTGAAATAATAAACAGTTGTTGACATTTAATTTTATTTCACACAGGTATTTGAAAATATTTTCAAAAGCAGTTTATAAAACATTTAAAATTAAAAATAAATACAAATCTTCATATATGGTTTTGTTATATTAACTTTGAGAAATTACTAAATAGTACAAAGTAAGTCCTGTAGTAATTAACAGTTATAGAATGGATTTTGTAATACCATAATTTTATCGATGAAAACGTTAAACTTTATATTTTGTAGTTGTTTTTAGGGTAAAC